>NC_071277.1:3367500-3572500 GCF_023375685.1 Ictalurus furcatus | reverse complement strand
TTTCGTGTCAAATTTGTTTCTAAAACTCTCACTTACTACAAATTGAAGGGGTGCTTATGCTTATAACTCTTGCTCTGAAAATACATGGAGGCAGCACAACACTCCACTTTCAGCATGTGAAGATTCTTCACAAGGGGTGCAATTAACACTCAAGCAGCAATCGCCTGGCTCTTTGTGAAGATGACAACAGGAATCTACGTAGCAATAGTGGTGCTTCGTGTCGATGACGCGTGCCCTTCACGTTCACGGATTCATTATCTAGAACACGTTTATATTCATTTACTCTTTTTAATACGTTATCGTGTATTTAGTAACACGGGGACTTGTATGATGGACACTCCATTTCAACAGATTATTAAATGTACGTATTTGTTGATATGGTGACGTTTTCTGTGAGGAGATGTTGATTTAGCGTTTATGGAAGGAGTCTCCAGTGTCAGTGCTTTCCATCACTTACAGTTAAAGCACGGTTACGGTTTTTCCGTAACATGTCGAGCTGGATGTTTTTGTCTCGTTAGTTTAAAGAAAGAGAGAGAAAAAAAAAAAAGAGAGGCTGGTGACGGAGTGACTGTTTATCGGTGCGAGAACATAAGTGATAATGAGAACTAACCGCTCCAGTCATGCTATAATCATGGCTGACCCTGCGCTCTGACCACAGCTTCCTAGCAAGCTGGAATATGCAAAGACACAGCACGTTTCCTATAATATGTCAACAATTCCATTTAAAACAGAAGCGACGTCTTTGGGATGGTAACAGCAACTCGACTTCGTGTCTGGCTGGATCACGCACCCCAGCCACGGATTATTATTCCTATAACAGCACACCTGATGTGTTTCATTCGTTGTATAATTAGAGCTCCAATTTGATGACGTTAGAACTCTACTGAGAACAAGCACTGTTGTTAAATGTTACTCATACAGGATGTCTGTACTGTAACAACAAAGGGACAAGAGCGATACAGTGCGCAATTATAACAATTGTGTGCATTACCTCAGCCTGAACCTCCTTTAGAAAGGAACATGTGGCCTCCATTGTGTTAGCAGCTTGGCTAACTCTGCAGTACAGGCTATGGTTTTCAGAGTTTGACTGCTCCAGGTAGGCCACTGCTGACTCGTGAATGCTGGGAAAAGAGAGACTGAAGGGGAAATCCAGACAGAGATGGAAAACAGCAGACGCTGTGCTCTCAGGAATGTTCTCACTTGCCTGTATGGAGAAATGGTAAACATGTCTTAATCCACGCACACACACTTACAGGTACAGTATGTGCCAGTATTATACTGATAATCTGTTAAATGAGACTACAGCGTGTTCCAACTTATTATGCAGTTATTCGAGGTTCACTTAAGGTATATTATTCAGTAAGTTCAGAGAAACACATAGGGATTGTCAAGTATAGCAGTCTGGACCCTCTGACAGAGTGTGATGCAAGCTTGGCGACTAGAACTGTCACTTTAGGTACATTTACACTACAGGGCAAAACAAAGTACATTTTAGATTTAAGTATTTATCAAAGAGATTAACATGGGCGGGGGGGAGGGGGACGGACATAACATCTCTATCCAGATACAGGAGTGAAACTAATATAAAGAGATTGCATTCCTAGCCAGTATTGACCTGTGGCACTGAAAACAATATTTGCCAAGTTACACATACGAGTTTCACATCTTCTAGAAAACTCTAAGTAATACAAAATGCTTTTACTGGAAAGAAAGAACCTACAAGGCTATTAACAACCATGATGTAACCAAATGCCAGGAAAAAGTGTGAAATATTCGCAAATGAGTTTTGCAACTTTTCACATTGAGCATGATGTGTTGTTTTACCACCAGGGACATCACTTAGCCAGAACCCCCAACCCCCCCAAGCAAATCAGTTTATAGATCCAGCCATCTTCTATACCGCTTATCCTTTTCAGGGTCACGGGGAAACCTGGAGTCTATCCCAGGAAGCGTCGGGCACAAGGCGGGGTACACCCTGGACAGGGTGCTAGTCCATCGCAGGGCACAATCACATACACATTCACACACCCATTCATACACTACGGACACTTTAGACACGCCAATCAGCCTACCATGCATGTCTTTGGACTGGGGGAGGAAACCGGAGTACCCGGAGGAAACCCCCGCAGCACGGGGAGAACATGCACACACATGGCCCCGGCGAACCCTGGACCCTGGAGGTGTGAGGCGAACGTGCTATCCACTAAGCCACCGTGCGTCCCAAATCAGTTTATCAGCCAATAGATTTTCTTTTTACCCCCCCCCCCCATCAACGGTTCGATCCCATCGTATCTTAAACTTGTACGCTTTAATCACGCCGTTCTGTTGGTCAGCGAATGATCCCCACACGGCGACACAGTTTACCGTTTAGACGTTTTACGTTGGTTTTATTAACGATGCTGAGCATTATCACGGTTACAGTTTGGCTGCTCACTCACACACTTGCTGAAGACTCGCACACAGGCAGCGAGAGCACATAATGACGCGGTCACACACCCGTCCTGGTCTTCAAAGGAAATACTCCCAGATCATTACGAGAGGTGGCGCGCAAACCCAAGGGATCGCACGAAACCGTATCAATCATTCGATTACGCATCGTGTCACGTATACTCGGATAGACAAATAAGACTGCAGCTGGATTATAACTGCCCATGTAAACGTACTTAATGTAATTAAAGACAATGTGCGGTAATGTAGCGTTGATTGCCGTCTCACTCTCTCTCTCGAAATAAAATCCGAAAAGGATTTTGGCTGCAGCCATTTTTGCCTGTTGTTGGTGTTGGATGGATGTGGACAAAGTGGTCTTTAATTTCGTTATTTTGATATAATTTAACTAAGTCATATTAGATCACTCTCTAACACAAATTACGAGACAGGTATACCTTGACCAAAAATAACCTTATTTCTATAGATTTTCTATAGACTAGAAAGATGTTTTGGTGGCGTTCCAATTTTTTTTCGGGGGCAGGGCGGGGGGGGGGGAGTATACCCAGACCCCCTAAAAGAGACTTAAAAAAAAAATCTGTAGACTTGCAGTAAAAATAGTGCAAACAGACCTTCCCACCCTGCTGAATGCACATGTATCAGGACACAGATGTGCATTAATTATTAACAGGCGTTATTAATTATACGCCTTCTCACCTTCTCCACAGGTAGGAGGGTTTGCAGAAGGCGAACGGTGAAGACAGAAGTCCCCATGTAGGACATGCGGTGGTGAATCAGAGTTGAGTCAGGTTGCTCCGACGATGCCAGGTGACGGTGATGGCACATGATGTCTCCCAGCTTTTCCATACACACCCGCAGATTCTCTCTCTGTGGGGAAAAGAGGGGGGAAAAAAAAAAAAACTCTGTTGCTAAGCATCTTTATTCAATTCAAATCAATGGTGACAGAAGACCAGCAGGGGGCAGCAACACATTTCAAAGAGAGTTTTAGTGGACGTGAGCTCTGTTTTTGAGAGATATCATTAAAAATAAATGAAAGAGAGGTTCGAGTCTTGCAGAAAAATCTATTCAGCACTATTTTGAGTGTACTATGAACCAAGAGCTGCAATAAAATACCAAAAAATGCTTTCCGAATGAACAGACAAAGCTTTAATATTGCTTATTCAAAAGTATCATTTAAGCAAACGAGACACGTTGACATCATCTATGACTCGCTTTTGTGATATGAACAAATTTGAAACGCTTGCCAGTTCGTTCGCGGTGATGCTGCACTCTTCCCACAGCTCATGTGGGGACACGATGACCCTTAGCAACGCGAGGATGTCCGACAGCAGCTCAAGTGCCTTCTGGAAAACCTTCATCTTCTCTGAGACATCCACGAGGAGACACAAGAGAGCAGGATGAATAATCGAAGCGTTGGAACATATCTGGAGCTGAAGTTTGAGGACTCTCACTTTTCCCGAGTAGCTTAAAAAAAAGAACGAGAAACATCTGGAGGCTCTCAGAGTAAAGTGAGAGCAGACTCTCACCTGTCCTGAGGAGAGGAAGTGTGTGCTGTAGAGTCTCCACGCAAAATCTGGCCATGTTCCACTGCTGCACCCGGAGCTCCGGTGGATCCTCGCCATCCAGCTCCAGGTTGGGCCCGGGGAGAAATTCTCTCTGAGAGCTGCTGCTGCTGCTGCTGTAGTAGTACGCACAGAGTCAAAGAGAAGCTGTAATTGTCTGCTACAGGCACGGTGTTAAAAATCGCAGCCGGATTCGGTTTTATTTTTCGTAAACAAAACAAAACCAAGGCTGTAATGAATTATTCCGCTTTGCTTCATACAAAGACTTTGGATGTAGTCTTGGAGGAGGTGTGACACTCATCCTTTACTTCCTTGGCTGTAAAATTATTCTTCCACCTAAATGGAACCTGCTGTATTAAAATAATGGTGATGCTTGTAATTTCTAGACCCATAATAATCATATGCTGGATCTTTGTTTTAGACTTAAGCTGCTTAGCTCCGCCCCTTTCCATAAAAAAAAAATCTCCATTACAAACTGCAATTGTGTTGCAGCATCAACCTTGAGAAATGATCACATTAGTCTGTATAAAAGAATACAACAACGGTAAAATGATTTGTTAGGAACCTGGTGGAGGCAGCATCGCCGTCCTGTCCGTCCCCTCGGACTCTCAAACCAGGACGTCCTAGAACAGAAGGGCGGGGGGACAAATCTTCCGGGGTCGAAACTCCTGACCTCTGGGTCCCTCTGACCTCCTGAGGATACGACGTTGAGGAGTTCTGAGAGAGTGCATCTGAAAGGAACGGGGAGATCATTTCTGTTCCATTCAGAAAGCAGCTATTTTGTAAGGATCCTTCATTTGGACAAATAGAAGTGTGTGTCCTTCTAGGAATTATTTACACATAATAACTGACATTATATTAGTTAAAAAAAACACAGTGTATGTAAACCTACTAGTTTTCCATCAACATTGTCAGCAATTGGAATAACTCCCTAATATAAGCACTGGTGACAAATATTTCATAGCGGTGAGGCAAAAAAAGAAGCGTACTAATAAATCAGAAAACAGTTGCACGGTTGTGCAGAGATGTGTGTTAAGTCAGGTGTGTTATACCGTGCTTGGCTGAGCAGAAGCTGGGATCTCTGTGGAAACGCAGCCGACTTTTCAGGTTTCCACAGAGCTGCTGAAGGCAGGCCAGAGCGTGGAGAGCCAACGAGCTGGAATCATTCTCTGAGCTCACACTGAGAAGCTGCACCAGATTCTGGGGAAGGGAAAATAAAAAAAATACATATGTCTTGTAGAAATAAACCAAGTTAATCAATACTCCAGCAGGTCCTCTCACGGAATAACTAGTAACCCTCATACCTCTGCTGCAGTGTACTACGGCATTTACAGTCATCCTATTTAAAAATGGCAAGCTGTATGCAGAAAACATTATTTTGGATTCCTAACTAGCAGGTAGCTTCTGTGCCCGTCAGTCACTGTGGAGGCGTGGCTTCTGTGTCTCTCAATCTATGTGGTTTCTGCGCCTCTTAGTGCCTGTCAATCATTGTGGAGGTGTGGTTTCTGTGCCCATCGGTCTCTGTGGAGGTGTGGACTATGTGCCCGTCAGTCTCTGTGGAGGTGCGGCTTCAGTGCCCGTCAGTCTCTGTGAAGGTGCGGCTTCAGTGCCCGTCAGTCTCTGTGAAGGTGCGGCTTCAGTGCCCGTCAGTCTCTGTGAAGGTGCGGCTTCAGTGCCCGTCAGTCTCTGTGAAGGTGCGGCTTCAGTGCCCGTCAGTCTCTGTGAAGGTGCGGCTTCAGTGCCCGTCAGTCTCTGTGAAGGTGCGGCTTCAGTGCCCGTCAGTCTCTGTGAAGGTGCGGCTTCAGTGCCCGTCAGTCTCTGTGAAGGTGCGGCTTCAGTGCCTGTCAGTCTCTGTGAAGGTGCGGCTTCAGTGCCTGTCAGTCTCTGTGAAGGTGCGGCTTCAGTGCCTGTCAGTCTCTGTGAAGGTGCGGCTTCAGTGCCTGTCAGTCTCTGTGAAGGTGCGGCTTCAGTGCCTGTCAGTCTCTGTGAAGGTGCGGCTTCAGTGCCTGTCAGTCTCTGTGAAGGTGCGGCTTCAGTGCCTGTCAGTCTCTGTGAAGGTGTGGCTTCTGTGCCTATCAGTCTCTGTGAAAGTGTGGCTTTTGTATCTTTCAGTCCCTGTGGTTCCTGTGCCTCTCAGCCCCTGTCAGTCACTGTGGAGGCATGGTTTCTGTGCCTCTCCGTCACGGTGGAGGTGTGGCTTCTGTGCCCGTCAGTCACGGTGGAGGCGTGGCTTCTGTGCCCGTCAGTCACGGTGGAGGCGTGGATTCTGTGCCTGTCAGTCACAGTTTGGGCGTGGCTTCTGTGCCTGTCAATCACAATGAAGATGTGGCTTCTGTGCCTGTCAATGCCAGTGAAGGAGGTCCTGCACCTATACATGTCAGCAAAAGTGAAGGAGGCGTGGCCACTGTGAATGTCAGTAGCAGTTAAGGGGCATGGTCACTGTACATTTACATTACATTTATTACATGTACCAGTAAGTCACAGTGAGGGAAGCATGGCCTCCGTACCTGTCAGTCTCATTGAAAGACGCATGGCCTCTCTGCTAGGCAGTCCCAGTGAAGGAGGTGTGGTCTAAGTGGAATTCAGTCCAAGTAAAGGAGGCATGGTCTCTGCATCTGTCAGTCCTAATGAAGGAGGTGTGGCCTCTTTGCATCTCAGAAGGCATGACCTCTTTACCAGTCAGTCCAGTGAGGAAAGCACGGTTTCTGTATGCCTCTGTCAAGCAAAGGAGCCCTGGTCTCTATGTAGGTCAGTTCAGGCAAAGAGGTGTGGCCTATGTATCTGACAGTACTAATGGAGAAGGTGTGGCCTTTATGCATGTCAGAAACTCTGTAGCTGTCAGTGCCAGGAAAGGCAGCATGGTCTTGGTGCCAGTCAGTCCACAATGAACGAGGCGTGGTCATTTTGCATGCTAAGCCCCGTAAGGGAAGCGTGGCCTCTGTAGTTCCATTTAAGTTGCATTAAAAAATGTCATTTTATTGAAAATGTCATGCATGATAACAGCCTACTTGCACTATACTTGGCCGCTGCAGGAATATTTCTGCTGGAAAGTCCTGCATGATCACGTCTCGCAAAAGCTCGCAGGTGGTCCTCACTAAGTCGGGATTATCACTTCGTAAAGAGCTGTACATTAAAGAAGGAAGAGGTCAGACACTTCAAACATGATCCTCGAATGAAAGTACTAATGAGTGCGAGTCGATTTATTATGGACAGTAAGAGAGTAACGATGAGCTGACAGCACACATACCTTTCGTTCGATGATAATATGTGTCTGTCAGTTGCAGTCAAACACAACCAAGGAAAAACTGAAAACGTGAAGCACCTTACAGAGGTGTTCACTGCAAAGCACAGGACAGACAGATAAAAACAGTAGACATGATGAACACTTTGAATACTGTTCCAGAATTTTTACTTACAGTAGATAGCACTTTGAGTAAGGAACAAAACAAGATGAGGGATGCCATTATAGGAAAATAATCGATCATCGACTAGGTTGTGCGCGGTGGCTCAACATGAGGCGGGGTTTCTGTTCCCACCCCGGCGTTGATTATTTTCCGATAACAAACAGATCCTGAAGTGTTTCATTCCTTTGAATTCCTCTTCCAATTTCTTTGTAAATTAAAGAAAGACATCTTTTTTTTTTCTTATCCATTTACAAAAGCCATGAGCCATGTTAGCTCCTGTTAACGCTTACGTTAGACCAGCTATAAACACCATCCTCTCTTGTTTCCTTGCTTTATAAAGTTAATAAGACAAAAAAAAAATGCAGCTTGTCATGTTAACGAGAAACCACAAACCCATATGTCCTGAAATCTTCGTTACTGCATTACCTCTGACTGTGACTTTACCAGCTTTACCAGTGCTAACACTGGAGACTCCTTTATGATCACGAGTTCGCTTCCACAATGAATTAAATCCGAAACAATTGTGAGAACATTGCGCATTGCTGACGTTGAAAGAAAGGAAAAATGTTAAACGTGTGCGATTACTGATTAGTGCATTCTGATACGATGGAAACACATTACACAGAGTCCTAGTGCTCAAATGGTAAGGTGGCTGCTGGATTGAGCCATAAACCAACATGGAGCTAATGCAATGCTCCGAGAATAGCAAGCCCAAAGGACTAAATATATGAGAGGTTCATCCACATTTACAGTGAAAGTCACCCGGCATGTAAACATCATCAAAAGAAGCCTCCTGTCTCAGCCTGAAACTGAAGATGTACCACGGCAAATGTCACAGTACAAACACTTCTGAACTGCACACAGAAGTAAATAATAGATAAGGTGCACAAAACAGTAGTGGTGATAGAGCTGGCAATCCCACATAACAGTGACATCCGCAGGGACAAGCTGGAGAAATGCCTGCAACTGAAAGATGAACTGTAGAGGACTAGGAAAGTTAAAACCAAGGAAATCTCAGTGCTGATGTGAAAAGGGGGCTTCGGTAGATTTCAGGAATAACACCGTGGACCAGTACAGGAGTGCAAGGAGCTGCAAAAATACAGCACCGAATCCTTAAAGAGCAAGGCCTGATCTCATAAAAAATTGAACAAAAACATAAAATGTACCGATCAAACGTAATGATATCGTTTCTAGGTCATTGATTCATTCTTCAGTAAGCGCTTTTTCCTATGTCCGAGTCACGGTAGATCAGGATTCTATCTCGGGAACACTGGGTGTGAGGCAGGAATACGGTAAAACCCGGAGGAAACGCACACAAGAACATGCACACAGACAGTATCCAGAGCTTAGGATCGAACCGGGGAGCCTGGAGCTGTAACAAGACAAATCCTGGGTTTGCCTTAAATGCATCGAGGATGATGAACTGAGGGCAGGGCTTATTTGATTTAGATTTGACACACTGGCATACATAATTCTGCGTTAGCAGTGAGTGGTGTCATGGTTGATCCTGTTTACCAGGTATAATTCTTCCATATAAAAAGGTATGGATTTTGCCCGCATATTTATATGAGAAAACGACATTTTATCCACTCAGTATAAACTCCACCGCTATATCGGAGGGAGAGAAGAATGATTAGAAACTAGCCGATTGTAATCGGTGATCTGGATATTCTCGCTGTTCTGCTTTGGAGTCCAGAAAGCAAAATTCACAAACGTTTTTTTATTTTTTTATTTTTTAAAACACATTCTCATTACATCGTGTCCATTATTCTTAACTGAATGGAACCACAGTGTGCAATAGTGTGATGCCGGGCCTACTATTAAAGTATCGCTAATCCCCGATCAGTTCCACACCACGGCATGACAGACACGCACATTTGCAAGGTGGATTAGGGAGTCAAGCCTCCACGGCTGACTGACAGTAATATCGATAAGCCTCTCTGAGTGGAAATCAAGGCAAGGAAGAAGAAAAAAACCCTGCACACCATCAGTACAGACACAGGCTGGATGCACTCGGTTTGCTTTACATCATGCACTAACTCTGTTCTCTCCCAAATCCCCTGCAGACTCGCCCAAGGAAGTTCGCCCGAGGCCTACCTGTCCTGCGTTGAACCTGGAACGCAGACCATCACTGAAATTCGCCACCTTTCACTGACAAGCTCACGGAACCAACCTTTCACGTCCTAAAGCTCCGCCAGGGACACAACAAACGCCACTTGCTCCGACTTTAGTGTCTTTGAAAAGAGCTGGGAAGGCTGTCGAAAAGACTTCAAGCAATGCTGCGTATCATTTATATCGGCACACCGCACGTCGGAACTATTATACTCCCCGTTATTACCACGGTATCTGAAAGAAAGTCTCTAACTATATAGCGATATACAAGCTAGACAACACATTTTACATCTATGATGTGGCCTGTATGACAGGAGGATCTGATAAAAATTGAGAATGAATGCGTATATAACGAATAAAGCACTTGGTGAGATTCTGTTACAGGAATTTAACAAATATTTAACAGCAATTTAATAAATCAAAAACGGATTCTAATTTATTTAAAAAGGCACGATTCTTATGCAGGAAGTGTTGCGTGTAATTTAGAACATCCATGAAACAATCCAGGTCTATATTTTTCAGAGGGCACGTACCTGATAAACTGGGTGGTGCTGCAGCGTTTGTTTGGCTCAGCGCATTTTGCTGGAAA
The DNA here is from genome assembly GCF_023375685.1 of Ictalurus furcatus. Classification (NCBI taxonomy): domain Eukaryota; kingdom Metazoa; phylum Chordata; class Actinopteri; order Siluriformes; family Ictaluridae; genus Ictalurus; species Ictalurus furcatus. The sequence goes on along the minus strand of NC_071277.1, from coordinate 3,562,388 downwards.
TATCCTCTAACTGCATTCTCCTCCACTGAGAATATTAAACAACAGCTTCAGTGAGGACCCGTAAATCAATTTTATACTGGCATGGTGAATGAGAGATGCCGCCGGTCCTCTTTGTTAGGGTGGCGCTCTTGGAGGACGTTCTTATATGCCATGCTGTAAATCAACATAATGTCACATGCAGTGCCGTGTATTAAAAGCTTACCGGGATGGAAAGAGGAGCTCGATTGCTGGTCAGAGGACGTGTTCGGTGGGTAAATATGAAGATGGAAGAGCTGGTCAAGGATCGCGTCTGTGATAGTTCGAAGCTGGGGGTCAACGTTGGACGACAGCTGGGTTAGAAAGTCCACTCCTCCTACATCTCTTAACATAAGGGCACCGGTCGGATGCTTTAACGTACAAGAGGAAAAGACGTGACTCAAGAGATAGCGGGGCAGCATCTGTCGGGCTATATTTATCAGTCATGATTTAAAAATGACAAATGTGTGTATGGTACCAAACCGGTGTGTTACGTTAAACACCCAGTACAGTTGGTCTGAAAGACATGGAAATGTGCTCTGAAAACTGTCTGGACACAACCTAATAAAAATGACTTTTATATCTCAGAATCGTGACTTTCTTTCTCACAATTGTGAGTTCATATATCGCAATTCTGTTTCTATTTTCCGCAGTTGCAAATTTAAATCTCGCGATTTTTTTTTTCTGAGTTAACATCTCACAATTCGGACTTTTTTTGCTTGCAGTTACGAGTTGCACAATTTTGACTTTCTTTTTCCTGGTAATTTAGACGGCCACTTGACGCAATACCTGAAGTGCGACTAACTCCAGGTAACATGCGCACTAGTGTCTGATTTTCCTTGAAGTGACCAGCTGATGTGTGTTGTTCTTATTGTATATAGTCTATTTATAGAGAATGATTGATGCGTTGGCTGTGCATTCTTTGTAAGTCACTAAATGCCGAGTGGATGTGTAAATTGTGGGGACACTGCCCTTATATCCACGAGTTCAAGGTAATACCCATCCGAAGGACTTTTTGATTTCTCGTTGAATCCAGATGGATTTGGGGCTTTTTGAGACCCCACGTGGGGGATTTCGCCAAAATGTGTCTGCTCCGGAATGTTTAAATCCACTTTCAGGATCTCCAGCTGGGTTTTTATACGTAGGCCAAAAGGACGAATGTGACTTGGTTTTCTTTCACACAGTATTGTACGTTGAGCTGAGAAAACTGTTGGATAGGCTGGATTTTCTTTATTTGTTTTCAGTTTGGTTGCATATTGTAGGGCCAGCTTTAGGTGTCTGATTTCCAAGGAAGGTTCACTGGATTCCACACATAAACTTTGAACTGGTGATGGTCTGTATGCTCCTAAGGCCAGTCGAATACCTTGGTGGAGAACAGTATCTAGAAGTCGTGTATATATATATATAAAATATCTCCTGGCTGATCCATAAATGATGCTTCCATAGTCCAGCTTTGAGAGAATTACAGTTCTGTACAGATTCGTAAGAGTTCAACTGTCTGCTCCCCATTTGGTTTTGGATAAAACTTTAAAACGTTCATAGCTTTAAAACGTTTATTTTTCAATAAGTTAACATGAGGGATAAAAGACAGCTTATTATCAAAGCCGATACCAAGGAACTCGCTCTCTTGAACAACTTTAACGGGGAACAGAGCTGTCAGAACTGCAAACAGACAGTTTTTGTTTGTGAGAACTTGAAACCATCCTGAGTGGACCAGGAGTGCATTTTGTTTATCTTCGGTTGGATTTTTTCGCTCGATAGTATGCACGTACTTGCTCCTGTAGCCAATGCAGATGTCGTCTAGATATAAACTACACTGAACGTTAGAACCAATGACCTTCACGATGCTGTCTATTTTAATACTAAATAGATGGAATACTACCTTGAGGTACTCGGAGTTCTTGTTTGTGTAGATCAAGACAAGGTGTTTGCTATCTTTACTCTAAAAAGTCTTAAAAATATTTTCAAATCGAGACTGGCAGGTAACCTCTAAAATTCATTCGATACAGATCCTTTAAAATGCCACGCGTCCACGTCGTGTCATAGGATTTCTCCAGATCGAGGAAGGCAGCAACAACATGATCCTTTCTAATAAAAGCGTCATGAATATAGCTTTCAAGACAAATAAGATGATCTGTAGTGCTTCAGCCTTTCCTGAAACCACACTGGACGTTACTTATGTGACGTTCAGATTCCAGTACCCAGACCAGGCGATCACTGACCATCCTCTCCATTGTTTTGCATAAGCATTTGACTGCTGATGTCTTCTCTTATTATTATTATTATTATTAACGTTGTTGTTCTTATTAACTTTTATATGTTTTATTTTTCTGTGTACTGCTTAGTTTGTGTACAGCGCTTTCAGAAGCTGCTTTTAAAGACGCTTTATAAAATAAAGTTTATTATTATTATTATTAAGCAGCTGGTTAAGGCTATAGGGTGATCATTTATGGGATCACTGTAGTCTTTTCCTGGCTTTTGAATAGGGATTATTTCTGCTTCATGCCAAGCAGGTGGAATTCTGCTCCTCACCCAGCATGGAGCACAAAAGAGAGAGCTGCACAGCGCCGCGGATCTCCAGCAGATTATGTGTCAGGGATACAAGGATGATATACTCAAGCAACCTGAGGAACAAATTGCTCAATTTACTTGATTGACCCTTCGACAAAGCCTACTGGGAGTCTGAGAAATATTTGATGATCAGTTATCCTACACAGAGCAGTCCCAGGGAAAGTCTTTTGAGGGCAAGACCAGCTGATTGATTGGATCGAGCCATTCCAACCTCCCACCTAGGTGAAGTAGGAGCCAAAGTACCGTGTTGAAACAATGGACTCCGCAACAAACCGTATTTCTTTTTCTCAGGGACCAGGATCTCGGGTTGCAACTCACAGCAAACGAGCAGTCTCTTTTCCTATTTCTTATAGTAGTAAAGACGTAAAAAAGAAAAGAAAAAAGAAAGAAAGGATCTATTAAACTCTGGGTTCTTACAGAGTGGTGGAAAAATCTTTATAGCTGTGACCCTAGCAAGGGGGGCACGAGGGTTGTTTTCTCTTATCCAAGGAGAAGACCCTAGGACTGCGGAGGGAAGGAGCGCGCCACTGTTCCTTTCACGCTCTACCGTCATAAAGATGGGTCCAGTACCGTACCCAGTATTTGTGATTGGTAAATCAAATGTAAGCTGTACTCAGAGTGCATTACTGAATACACACTGGCAGATTTGTGGTGTGGTTAGTGTGATAATCTGTGCTGCAGTACCGTAGAGAGTGTGTTAATGAGCTGCAGCACTTCCTCCTGCAGCGGGACTTCAGGGAAGTTAAACCAGTGCAGTAGGTTGATAAAGAGCTGTCGCTCCTGAACAAGATCAGCGGGGGAGACGAGACTGAGCTGAAGCTTGGAGACAACGTTCCTCAGGGAGCGAACTCGGATCTCCACTAACGAGTGAGCTGGGGAAAGAAAAACAATAATAACAACGGCAACACAAATCCACGGAGCATGCCCCGGAGGAAGATCACCTAACATGACGTCCAGACTGTCACACGGGCATTTCACACTCATACATGGCCTGCACGACTACCTGTCCTTGAAGGAAACCTTCACCCTGAAACACATTAAATGGGTTTATATTGAAATATGCATGATGTGCTGAGCAATTCTGGGGCTTTGTTAGCCGGCGTTGTATTTTCAGAATTCCTGTGAGAAGTTAGCGGTTGTCTGTTGCACTGGTGTTACAATTGGACACCGTTTTAAAAAAAAAGAAAATAAATTTAAAAGTTCACCGATCTTAAACACATGGCATAATGGGAAGTTTCACTGTTGTTAACTCTAAAAACAAAAAAGATCAAGACCTCCTTTATTTTCCAGCGATGTTCAGCATCATATTAATGAGATCTCAAACATAGAAGCAGTGGAGAAAGTAAAAACATTTGCACTCAGTGTACCAGAATGCAATGCAGCTATACATCGGAGTTGTATTCAGGTAGTTGGAGATCTATGAGATGACGAGCACGATGGCGTTGATGACGACATTTGCTTTGGAACCTGAACTGTTTGAGCAAAGTGTACAGATGAGGAGGCGACGGTCTAAAGGACTAAAGGGCTATTCGGAGGAGCTTGCGATTTTTCAAAATTACCACAGATTTTACGCAGATTTGGGACGTCAAGCCGCATCACAACGTGCATTCAGCCAAAGCCTTCTTCGATTCGCGTGCGGCAAACGTGAGTACAGCTAAAAGGTCTCATTTATCAACAAACATCACTGGGGAATTGCAATTTTGCCAAATTCAAGTAGTTTTCCACACAAAAAAAAGCACAAAATAAACTTCACAAATTTCATCACAAAATTGGAAAAAGGCTGCAGCAAAATCAAGCAAAATATCATTTTAAAAACTCTGCGAAATCCCGTATGGAATTATTAATCCTGTGTGTCGTTACCTGGATGATCAACGGCTGATTTTATGTTTCGTGAGAGTTGTTGACGAGTCCCTTGTTTGTCCTGAGCAGTTAAACTGTCCACTGTTCTTCAGAAAAATCCTCCAGGTCCTGCACATTCTTCGCTTTTCTTCAACATGCATCTTATGCATATTTGCCCCCCTTTCCATCGGCGGTTATATGACGTCGAGGTCCATCTTCTCACGCTGAGGACGACTGAGAGACTCGTACACGACTATTACAAAAGGTGCACACGTTCACTGACTCTCAAGAAGGCAATACATTAAAAGCCAGGGGGGTGTAAACTTGTGAACAAGATGATCGGTGCAAACTGTTTTATTTTAAGATTTTGTTTAAAGATCGTATTTTTTCCATTTAGTACTGCCCTTCAGAAGCTACATAAGAAAACTGTCTGGGCGTGGCCTAGCATTCTAATGAAACCGCTTGATTGACAGCCTCCCAGCCTGCCACAACACTCAGGCAGAACAACACAAGCACGGATAATCAGGACTGTTCGATCTCGTACTTACAGAGTGTGTAATCCAGGGAATATTTTTGCATAAATATCCCCAAATTGGCAGATGATGTTGGAGGCTGGATTTTTCTTTAGAACAGTGGGCAGTTTAACGGCTCAGGATAAACAAGGGAGTCATGAACAACTATCACAAAACATAAAAACAGTCGTTGATCATCCAGGTAACGACACACAGTGTTAATCAAGGGTATGTAGACTTATGGACTGGTTCGGTTTGTGTAAATTTAGTTATTATAGTGTATTGTAGACTATATGTAAACATCTGTTATGTGAAATAGTTTATTCGGGGCAGTGTTAATAAAAAACTAAATGCGCTTTTCATGATCCCTTTTATCAAAAACTTTTAGCAGATTCCGCAAAACATATGTATATATAACTTATGACCTCACCTGCAAACCTTGATATTACCATATATGACATCGAACGTCACTGAAAATGGAAAAAAAATGTTCTCGTCCTATCAAACTCCATGATGACACTTCGCCAATGACACGACTGTGGTGAGTCTCATGACTGAGAACCTCACCTGGTCCTTCAACGCCAGCTTCGTAACCAAGAAGGCCCAGCGGCGTCTGTACTTTCTGCAACGGCTGAAGAAAGCCCATCTCCCACCCCTCATCCTCACCACGTTCTACACAGGAACTATTGAGAGCATCCTGAGCAGCTGCATCACTGTCTGGTTCGGAAACGGCACCTCATTATATCGCAAGGCCCTGCAGCGGATAGTGAAGACAGCTGAGAAGATCACTGGGGTCTCTCTCCCCCTATCAAAGACATTTACACCACACGCTGCATCCGCAAAGTCGCCAGCATTGTCGACGACCCCACACACCCCTCACACACACTCTTCACCGTCCTTTTAAATTATATTGTCATTCCTTGGCACCTATTTTCTGCTCCACCTGTTATATCGGACACTTCCACACTAAAACTGTACTGATCAGCACTACACCGTCACTTCCTGTGCCTACTGTCCTGTTTTAGTAGTACTGTACTGACCTGTGCTTTTAGCACACGTCTGCACGTGCACGTTATGTAGAACGTTTGTAGATCTTATTTAGTTCCGTGTCATCTCGTGTGGTTAGTGCGTTGCTTTATGTAGCACCGTGGTCCTGGAGGAACGTCGTTTCATTTCACTGTGTACCGACAGTAAAGCCACCTGAGCTCCAGGACACAACCACGTCATACAGGAATAATAAAAACACAGCACCAGCCAACACATTAGCACCAGAATCACTCAACAAACCACAAATACCTCAATATAAACACATTTGATATGTTCCAGGGTGGACTTGTCCTTTCATTCTAATTTAGAAAGCAAAGGCAGAGGTAAACGGGGCGTGTCTAATTAGCATATTCATGAATATCATGCATATTCATAGCTGCTGCTCCAACGCGACAAGGTTATTCGATAAGCAAACGACACAGTAACCAATCTAACTGTTCAAAATAAATAATTTTCATGTTTTTAAAACGGCATGTTCGGACAAAATTTAACATGCTCACCCTATTTAAATATGAATTCATTTTTATTCAGTTGAACAACTTGTAGCTAACGGTTAGAAATCACCATGACAACAGCAAACTAACCTAGAGCTCTGTTATCTAGCTAGATAACGACAATATAATAACACAGTGAAGGTATATTAAATGGGTATTTTAAAGCCCAGTGTAACTGTTAGTTTAGATAACATTATGGGGGGGAAAAAATAGCGTCTGTTAAGCGTTAAGAATAGGGATAGTGTAAGGGAAGCTAACAGCTAGCTCTTTATCAAACTCTTTATCAATGTTTACACTTCAACCACTTCAGCACACGTGCACTTAAAAAATAAATTAAATGTTGATACTAACTTTTTACCAAACAACAGACACTGCAAGTGTAAACTGTTTATTTAATATATATCATCATTCAGAGATTTTCACAAATGTAAAACTATCAAAACACACGGCTAAAGTCGACTAGCTTAGTAGTTAACATTAGCTGGAAGGCAGACGTCAGCTTACCGAGCTTTTTAATGAGCGATGATATTTCCATTTCGATGTTAAAATTAACTCATTACACAGACTTTTAAAACTTTTCGAAGCTGCTCGTGTTTCGGTTTAACGTCCGTGTATTTCTAACAACACGGACGCGGCTTTGTTTTTAACCACGGCGCCAGTTTCAACTACTTCCGGCTCTGTGACAAACAGCACAACCGGCTGTATCCTGAATGTCTCTCTGTGCCCTATATTTGTGCACTAAGTGTTCCACAATACAGTAATGGTCTCTGCGCCCTACGCAGTGCACTACGTGATAATTCGGGATTCAGGCAGCGACAGCGCTGCGATGGCGTGACGACTGCTAGACACATGAATGGGTCAGAGTTGCGGTTAGGGCCATAATTTTTGGCACCCCTAAAGTTAAAAGAGATTGAGCGAAAACATTACACACAATTCTTTTCCTAAGGACTTCTTTAAAATAATAATGATAAACAAACAAACAAACAAATAAAGTAGTAGTACTAGTAGTAGTAATAATAATAATAATAATAATAATAATAATAATACATTTACAAAAATATATGTAGCAAAAGTATTGACACCTCTAACATGATTCAAATGAATGCAAATAACATTGTAGTCCTTAAAAATAATAATTACTTAGTATTTATTGCATATTAATTGCTCTTAGTATCAAGAAACTGTTGTTGTCTTTCACTAAAAATTATGATGGCTGACTCATTTTTTGATGGTTGTGGCAAGACTGCCTATCCTTTAAAAGAAGCCTCCATCCTGATAAAATGTTAAATATGTTTTTTTTTTACTGAAATGATTGTGATGTGCTGAGCAATTTCGTTGCTTTTCTAGTTGGTGTTGTTTTTTCATAATTCCTGGGAGACGTTAGCGGTTGTCTGTCGCACTGATGTTACAGGAGGACACTGTATGTTTCAGCATCATCCATCCGTTATCCTACAGAGGGTCACGGGAAGCCTGGAGCCTATCCCAGGGAACTCGGGGCACAAGACAGGGGACTCACTGCATGGGGTGCCAACCCATCGCTGGGCACAATCACACTCACACATTATGGACAATTCAGAGATGCCAATCAGCCTACAGCGCATGTCACCGGAGTGCTGGGAGAACATGCAAACTCTGGGCACACAGGGCAGAGGCAGGAATCGAACCCCCAACCCCGGAGGTGCGAGGCAAACGTGCTACTAATATATTACATCTGTAATATACTGTATATCCCCCTTACCCACCCCAACCTTGCCAATATTTTTGCATTAAAAAAAACTTGACTCAACACCATTTAGTACAAACTGATGAAGCTGTTTGGACAAACTAAAACATCTTGACTCTTCAGCCCTTCTAAACCCATCCATCCATTGTACATACCACTTATCCTACACAAAGGGAACGGGAGCATATCCCAGGGACTTCGGGGCACAAGGCGGGGGACACCAACCCATCACAGGGCACAGTCGCAGACTACGGACAATTTGGAAATTTCAATACGCCTGCAACACTGCAAAAGTGTCTTTGGACTGGGGCACGAAGCCGGAGTACCCTGAGGAAATCCCAGAGGCACAGGGAGAGCATGCAAGCTCTGGGCACACAGGGTGAAGGCGCGATTCGACCCGCTAACCCCAAAGGCGTGCGGAAGTTTAATGTTAACCAGTTTATTATTTGTTTGGTCAGTAAAAATACACTGCAATGCTTAAAAATGTAAACTTCTGCTGTCCATACCAGTCTACACAAGTCACAAGTAGCTAAGATAAACAGTGATGAGTCGGTAACTAGTCATGACTATCTAGCTAGCATTAGCTAACTCAACCTCACTGCAAGCAGAAATGTTAACACTAGTGATGTTGGAATCGGCAGTAGCCTCGATATCCTTGGCATCAATCACCATTTCAGTAAAGTTAGCCACAGCACTTGATGCTACATTAATATCCATTGGTTGAAAATAATTCAATATCTCTAGTACAGCAGCCAATGCTGCTATCGCTCTCATTCCTTTCTCTTTTTTTGCTTTCTCTTAGCATCTCTGCTACACCAATTTTGCTCCATTTTCAAACTTCCTAGGCATCAAACACATACGCATTCTTCTCTGACGAGTACATGCCTAGATGGTCTAAAGATGAAAACTGAAACGAGACCAAAATGTTTTTTTTAGGAATTAAAGTGTCCACCAGTTAAGCTCAGTGGTTTAAATAACCATAAGTTGTTCACTTGAAAACTATCAATCATTCATCTAAAAACTTAGAGGTATTAGAAGCCTGTATCGGCCCTACGGTTAGTCCGTCATACACACGTCAGATAATAAAAGGTATCATTGCTAGCAGTTTTTCATTTCATATGCTCTATTAAAGCCAAACAGCACACCTTTGGCATTTGCACTGTACATCTATCAGTGATTCAAAATGGCAGCACAAAAATCAATCTCTGATGGTTTGCACTATCTTTATTGGAGATCAATATTGGTATATCCTAGCAGATCTGAGAGGCTTTTTTTATCAGACACTGATACTGGAGTAATTTCTACTAAAATGAAAGACAGACAGTGTGGTTAGTGCTAATCTTACATCAGTCAATATATACATCAACCTGATGTGTTTCGGGCGTCGGTCCTGTTGGTAGATGAGGCTTATTTGGTGACATTTTAGATCTAATATCATGAAATGTCACTTTGTAGGAGTCTATTTTGTCATTTTAAGAGTAGATTCGTAGTGTATGGGCCTTGTGTTAATGCTGTAATTCAATGTGCATGTGAAATTCAGATATGATATTTATATATGATATTATATACGATATATATGATATTTCCTGCGGTTTCCTCTGGGTACTCCGGTTTCCTCCCCCAGTCCAAAGACATGCACTGTACAGTAGGCTGATTTGCTTTTCAAATTGTCTGTAGTGTGTGAATGGGTGTGTGAGTGTGTATGTGAATGTACCCTGCAATGGATTGGCACCCTGTCCAGGGTGTCACCCGCCTTGTGCCCTAAGTCCCCTGGGATAGGCTCCAGGTTCCCCTGTGACCCTGTGTTGGATAAGCAGTACAGAAAATGGATGGATGGATGCATGGATATTTCCTGTTCTGTTGATTCCTTGCTCGCTTGAGAACACTGGTAGCACCTATTCCTAGCTCTACAGCTACTGTTGAAAAACAGCAATACACCCACATAACACGTTATTATTCCCAATCAAGTGTAATTACTTTATACTCTCATTATGTGAACGTCTCTGTGTTCTGTACTTACTGTGATTCAATCTGTACATGTTGTCATCTCTACAGTACATACCTCATTAAATCCTTAACGCATGTCATGTTAGTTTCAACACTTCGGAAAGGGAAACGCTAGCCTGTAGCATATGAGTGATTACCGTAGATAATCATTTGGACGGGTAGCATGATGGTGCAGCAGGATTGTTGCTGTTTCACAGCTCCAGGGTCTCCGCTTCAGTCTTGAGCTCAGGTTACTGCCTTCTCTTGTCCTTGTGGATTTCCTCCAGATTCTCAATTTCCTCACAAATCCGAAAAACATGACTATCGGTCAATGAGCAACTCTAAATTACCCAAAATGTGAAGGAGTGTGAAATTGGGTGTGTGGATGGTGTCTCACCCAGGGTGTATTCCTGTGTATTCTCATTCCCAGTGCTCTAGTGTTCACAACCCTTACCAGGATGAAGCACTTACTAAAGATGAATGAATTCATTATTTTGACATTTTCCTGTACTGAGGAGAAAAAAAAATAGTTAGCACATTTGCCTCCACCTCCAGAGTCGGGGGTTCAAATCCCGCCTCCACCCTGTGTGCACAGAACTTGCATGTTCTCCCTGTGTTTCGGGGGTTTCCTCTGGGTACCTCTCCAGTCCAAACACATGTGTTGTAGGCTGATTGGCTTTTCCAAATTGTCCGTAGTGTGTGAATGTGTATGCGGTTGTCGCCCTGCAGTGGGCTGCCATCCTGTCCAGGGTGTCCCCTGCCTTGTGCCCTGAGTTCCTCCAGGCTCCCAAGAGACGCTTTGTAGGATAAGCGTGACGAAAAATGGACAGATGGATGGATGGTTTGTGATTATGCATCATTTTTCACATATTCATCTGCTGTAGGTTTGATGCCACAAAGCATAAAGCACAGGAATGACTTGTTATTGCTTCAGTACTGAAAAGTTGGATAAAACTCTAAATGTCTGTCTCTCATGTCTGTCTCATCCTAAGACCTTTATTATTAGCATATAATAATTACAGTTCTGTATTCATCTTATCTAAATCTGTATAGACAGAATTCAACTTGCAACATAAGTGAGTTTGGAGTCTGCAGGTTTTCTGTTCTTTTCTCAGTACAGGAAAACGTGTCCAATGTACCGTCCATGGTAATCACACATATGTCACAGATGTGGTGGATAGACATTAGATTGAATCTTTGTGCTTGCTTCTGTTCCCATTTGAGTCTGCGACCAATCTAACACAATGTGTGTGAGTAGGTTCAGGTCGAGTCGTCGTTCTTTATTCTCTGTGTGAAAGCCTGTACTGGTAATCAGGCTTGATCTGAGATCACTCATTCACATCACTTGGTTCACAGGAAATAGACAGCGCCTGTGTGTCCTTGTGTCTCTATGACTCATCGTTTTCCACCTCAAGCTAAAAATCATTGTAAAAATCGGTGCATTTCTCTCAGTGAGACACCCTTTCTCAGCAAGACGTCTCCTCAGACAGCAGTGTGTCTCGGCAAAATGGCCCTCAGACCTTCAGAGTTATTTCTGTGTTCATTTTTTACTTGTTGGATTCCTGTTCTCCTGTCCTCTGGCACTGTCTGAAAACTTACCAGGTTGAAGGAATACTGGTTTTCTGATTATTAAGAATGCTCTGTGAGGAATATTATTGGACATAGCTTGAGGAAAGTGATCAGCCGATTATACGTTCAACTCCAGAATTATTGGTACCCTTCATTATTAACATTCAATGAGCTTACAATAATCAGTACCAATCAGTGCGTCTAGCCATCACAATTTGGCCCTCGTCAAAGTCGCTTAGACCCTTGCACTTGCCCATTTTTCTCGCTTCCAACGCATCAACTTTGAGAATTGACTGTTCACTTACTGCCTAATATAGCCCACCCCTTGACAGGTATCATCGTAATGAGATAACCAATGTTATTCACTTCACCTGTCAGTGGAATCGATATAATGAGACTAATTGCCACCCTTACAATTTAATATCTGGTGAAGTCACCCTGGAGAGCATGAACTGCAGAAGAGCACACTGAGACTTTTCCTGTGATGTCTTACAAGGTTTGAAACACTTGTAGAAGCTCCTCGATTCTTAAGTTTGCATACGGAGAGTGATATGACTGAGATGCAAAACATTAATGTGATGCTAATACTCTAGTGTCATTATCGTGTTAAAGGATCCATCTACATCCGTGTACATACCACCTCCTGGCAGAAGCAACCAAGAGTTGAGGTGATGATGATGTCATCAGTAATGATAATGATAATGAGTCTTTATTTATCACATATATATATGCACAGTGAAATTCTTTTCTTCGCATACCCCAGCATGTCAGGAACCTGGGGTCAGCCATGATACAGCACCCCTGGAGCAGAGAGGGTTAAGGGCCTTGCTCAAGGGCCCAACAGTGGCAGCAAATAAGGGAATCAGAAGAAATAAATCTTTTTACTATGGACTGTACACACACACACACACACACACACACACACACACACACACACATATATTGTATATAGCAATCAGCCGTAACATTAAAACTGCCTGCCTAATATTGTGTAGGTCCCCCTTATGCTGCCAAAATAACCCATCGAGGCATGGACTGTTTGCTGTGGTATCTGGCACCAAGATGTTAGCAGCAGATCCTTTAAGTCCTGTAAGTTGTGAAGTGGAACCTCCATGGATCGGACTTGTTTGTCCAGCACATGCCGCAGATGCTTGATCGGACTGAGGTCTGGGGAAATTGGAGGCCGAATCAACACCCTGAACTCTTTGTCATGTTCCTCAAACCATTCCTGAATAATTCTTGCAGTGTGGCAGGGTGGAAAATCCTGTTGAAAGAGGCTATGCCATTAGGGAATACCGTTGCCGTGAAGGGGTGTACTTGGTGTGCAACAATATTTAGGTAGGTGGTACCTGTCAAAGTAAGATCCAGATGAATGCCAAGACCCAAGGTTTCCCAGCAGAAAATTGCCCAGAGCATCACACTGCCTTAACCGGCTTGTCTTCTTCGCGTAGTGCCTGTAATGACTGTCTTCTGTGAAAATACAGTGTTGATGTCGTATGAGAAAAAGTGAAAAAAGACAGATAAGAAATTACAGCGAAGCTGAACTGTTATTTGCCATGTTTGCTTTGTTCTGAAGCCATGTTTGTTGATCACATCCCTGAAGAGTCTGGGAAAATCTTAATTAACTTAAGGACAATCCAGTTGTTAAGGCCAAAAAATCAAAAATCAAAATCTATTTGTGGAGGCCGGGGCGTGCTCGAGTGGTAAGGAACTCACACCTGTTGGGAATTCTCTTAATGAATGCTCCGTGAGACAAGGCAAGGATAAGAGGGAGAGAGACACGTGCCTCGAGAGACTTGGGGAGATTGCTACACTATTATATATGGGGTCTCTCACATTTTCAATATGGGTTAGGATTGCATAAATCTATTAGTGCAACCCAGGTTTAAGTTTCACAACCTGAAAGATGACAGTTGTCCTGTTGTCTGTGTGGGAAAGGCCTAATTCCTCGTGTATACAAAAATTTCGAAACTAGCACTCTCATCCAAGCAAGTTTAGCCACCATTTGACATTGTATAAGAGCAGAGGAAATGTTATTGGGAAAGTACTGAATATTATAATCGACTCTTCTGGATTAATAGCTATCATGGGTCAAGCATGGGAAAACTGGTTATGAATACTGGAATAAATGTATTAATAGGAAGAATACAAACATTTTGAAGCCATAATTTGCCTTCTATATTCAGGTTTTACAGCAGCTGACTCATTTACTTCAGAATGACTCAATAGGACTCCATCTGCTGCAGGTGTAATTAATGCAAAGTCTGTTGGACACCTTAAGGGCCCTAAAGAGGGAACAGGGGCTCGAAGGAGTGAAGCAGCCTCATTTTCTCTCCCTTCATGTTTTCCTGTATCTGATTATAGGCATCAAGTTCAAGTTCTTTGTTGATATATGCACGGGGAAAATGCTGTTTAATGACACCCGTAGTTTGCAATTTCACCTTAATGATTCAGAAACTGCCACGTTGCTTTCCACATTCGTGTGTAGTATCCATGGACAAAATAGACAACTTTTTCAGTGAAGATAGAAGGGTTGGAAAGACTGGGTGGTTTTACTTGAATTTTTGAAAAAAAAAAAAAAATGCCAAGAGAAAGGTCTTAATAAAGTGAATGTTTACTTTCTGAGGCATACAGGCATATGTATCATATTCAATGGTAGCTTTTTCCTACAAACATCTTGTTCAACAGCTTGTTCCTTTGGTGGAAAGGTAGTCTTCCAGAAATGACTATATAAGTTGTTTCAGATAAAAGTGACTCCCAAATTAATAAATGCAAATGGAAATCTGAAGGAAATCTATTCCAACCCTGATTTTAGGAAAATACGAATCAAAAAGGTCAGAACCTTACAATTTCTGTCTGATGTGCCAATAATACACATTTTCTGCTCTGAGGAGCTGAGTTTTCTTGAATTCATGCAGGGACCTCTGACTACCTTGCCATTGGCACAAACTGTCACTTTGAGGCACTAAATCAGCGTGAGTGATGCTCTGGACACGCCGAACAAACCGTGTCTCCCTCCTTCGGCTTCCTCTAGAGGTAGGACAAATAATCCTATGTGGATTTTTAAGTTTCAGAGTAAAGCTAAAAAAAAAAAAAGATTAGATGTGTTGAGGACATTGCTTTAGTATTTAAATGCCTATCCGAGTGAAAATTAAAAAAAAAAAAAGAAAAAAAAAGTTTCAATAACACATGAATAGATAACTCCAAAGAGTTTTTGCATATACATTAAGTGTAATCCTTCACTAAATTTAAAATTTAAAAAATCAGTGCGAATGTTACAGGATTTACACATAGAAATATTTATGATTATGTGATGACTGAAGACTTGTATGATGACAAAGAGGACATCTACATCTGCTCCATGCATTCTCTCCAGTGGTGTCCCACAAGGCTCAGAGCTTGGTGCTCTTCGTTTCTTCCTCTTTACCTGCATTCTGAGTGAGGTAATATCCTCACATGCTTTTATAGCACCGCTATGCTGATGACACCAAATCATCTCTTCCTTTCCTCGCTCAGACAGTCATATTTCAGCCCGTATCTCAGTATGTCTGGCAGACGTCTTGTCATGGATGGCAGCTCATCACCTGAAACTAAGTCTCAGACAGACTGAGGTGCTGGAGATTCCTCGAGAACTCTCTTCACACCATATGACAATGCATGAAACCTTGGTGAAACTATCATTCTCTAGCCATATTTCGAGACTTACCCAGGTCATACAGGTTCTCCTTTGCAACATTAGATGGATATGGGAATTTCTTTGAAGACCGGAGGGCTTGTTCAGTCCCTTGGGATCTCAAATTGGACTACTGAAATATGCTCAGACCTCTGTAACTGATCCAGGTGCATGACTTGTTTTCAATATGTCCATAATTTCCTGCATCCACTCATTGCTCAGATCCCTACACTGGCTCGCTGTGGCTGCCTGCTGCTTAAAATTTACAACACTGAAAGGTGAGGGGAGGGGGGGCAAATACAGGCTTCAGTTATGGCCATCGGGGTCAAGAATTTGACACCCCTGAATTATTTGTACTAGTATAAGGATATATTTTTAGATAGAGACTGCAAAGCACTTCTGTAATTCTCTTTGTATAATTCATTCAGAAACTCCTTTCCTCATATGTTGCCTTGAGATATGTGAGTTTTATGTACTCTTTTGAAATGACCTGTGCATAATTGTACATTTGAGGATGATGATGATGATTGTTATTATTATTATTATTATTTAAAAAAAAAAAACATTTTAATGCACATGGCATGAAGGAGCTCTATCTCCTTCCATCACCAACATTTTAATAGCAACAAAGAAGTGGATGAGGGACACAGGGTGGCCAGATTGGGCGTAGTGCCTTCCTATTGTTGGTCCTTTTCTGCTTATTATCACACTGGGATATTATAACAAATTTTACAAAGTAGAAGACCTGTTGAAGGTTTTGGTTGCTATATCAAAACTCAAAGTATATGCTGAGTATTAACTCCATTTCATGGTCCTTCGGTGTGTAGAAATAAGCAGTAAATAAACCTAGCAAGTAACAGGTATTCATAGACTACGTTTATATGCACGTCAAATTCCGTTTAAGGTCTATAATCGGGTTGAAGCCATATTCAGAATATGATGTTTATATGCGTACAGGCATCGGAATATTCCTATATCCTATATATGTTGCAAGTTGTTTATACATGGTTGTTGCAAGAATTTGGTTGTTTAATAAATAAACAATTCGCTTTAAAAATTAAGAAGAAATCGTTTTTTAAGAGGTTGCTGTCTGCAACCTAACTAGCTCTCTCGCTCTCCCCCCCCCCCCTTGTTGATTCATTGACTTATATTTATTTGCTAGCTGTCCTGTATAACAATATGTAATCATATATATTGTAGGATAAGATTTTTATTATTATTATTATTTGTTTATTACATTCTTTATTATTATTTAATACAACTTAAATAAATAAAAATAATTATTTATTTTCTTTTTCTGTTGTATTATTTCATTATTATATATCTATATATTTATATAAACAGCTCAAAATAATGATAACAATTGGCATAAAACCCAACATTAAATGGTTAAAGGTCAGGGTTGTAAGAATGAATTGTGACACAATGCATCGTAATGCAAAAAAAAAAAAAAAGGTCACAGTGTGCATCGTGGAATTCAGTGGAACTTATATATTTATTTTTAAGATATGGTGATACACGTTATAATAATTAAAAAGAGTTCTTCAGTAGCTTTCAGATGACAAATGATGGCCATGGAAGTCTGGCATTATAGCCGACTTTGGAGATCTATTTCTACTACAGTTCTCCTTTCACTTGAATTTCAGTTGATTTACATTTTTTTTTAGTAAATGCACAGCAAAATAGTTCCAGTCAGGTCTTCACCGCATTACAATTCCATACCACTTTGCCAAGTTAACTGAAATAATGGAAAAGTTAGGCTGCTGTCCACCACAGCACACAGATCTAATAACAAACAAAATGATAGAAAACTAACGTGACCATGATTCAAAGTGGAGGCTTTAGCCACTGATATGGAGTTATTAGAGAGAGAGAGAGAGAGAGAGAGAGAGAGAGCGAGCAAGATAAAAGAAAGAGAGCGCGAGTGAGAACGTGTGATAAGCCGGTGAACAAGTAGCAATATTTATTTATTTATTCAAAGTATTTTCTGCAGTAATAAAAAAACAAAAAAACCCTGTGAACAAGTAGGCTTATTGATATTTATTTATTTGTTCTATTTTTATATTATCAGCATGAAATGAAAAAAAGTGCATCAATTAAAAAAAAGTGCTCTCCAGTAACTGCATATCAATGGCTCAAGCCTCCATTACTAGCCCTAAAATTACGTTTTGGAATTAGCAACGAAGGCTTGAGATCCATCCATCCATCCATTATCTGTACCGCTTATCCTTCAGGGTCGCGACGAACCCTGCACAGGGTGCCAATCCAATGCAGGGCACAATCACACACATTCACATACCCACTCATACACTATGGACACTTTTGGACATGTCAGTCAGCCTACCGTGCATGTCTTTGGGCTGGGCGAGGAAACCGGAGTACCCGGAGGAAACCCCTGAAGCACGGGAAGAACATGCAAACTCCATACATACAGGGCAGCGGGAATCGAACCCTCAGCCCTGGAAGTGTGAGGCGAACTTTCTAACCACTAAAGAGGCTTGAGATGGGATGAGTAATAAATTAGTTCCACACACAAGAGCATATTAAGGACAAAAACCTGACAAATGTCTTGAAATAAAACATCTGAACAATGTCTTGAGGTGAGGTAACTGTCGTAGGCTATAAGCAGAATAATTGACTCCGGATTCTTCGCGTCGTGGCCGCATTTCCGCCTCAGGGTGTGCGTTATTTTCTAATAATTAAACGTCAATCATTCCTTACTTCATTTATATTTAAGATATGGTGAACCTGTAGTACATTCTGTTTACGATAATAAACGTCTGTCATATTTGGTTTATTTAGTTTTATACGGGCAAAAATGCACCTAGTTTTGTATCGCCAATGATCCAGTCGTCATTTTTCTTCATTCGGATTTTGTTCAAAATATTCTGAGAATCGATTCGAATCGTGAAGTCGGTATCGTGAAACGAATTGAATCGAGAGTGGAGAGTATCGTTAGACCGTATTGAAAGTCGATTTTCTCAGTAAAAAAGCTTGACACGGGAATCAATCTGGCAACCCAGAGAGGAAGGAGCAAAACAGCAAAGCCACCGAGAAAGGAAGGAACGACATAGAGACTTTACTTCAACTTAGCTGAGCTAAACTATTATCTGTTTATATAAACGTTATAAAATGAAGAAAGAAGCGCTGTAACGTCTGGTTCACACACATTACCCGCTAACACATCAGTCCATAATGCAAACGCACTGAAAGCGCTGTGTAACAATTCGACTGAAACAGATTTACACACATTAGCCAGCTAAGTTAGCGAGATAGCATAGAAGTTAGCGTTTTAGCTAACATAATTCCTTTCTGCCTGGCTTAAGTCGTTTAAAATTCGTAAGAGAAAATTCAACGGAGCTGGATTTTACTCTGGAAGCTCAAGAAGTAAGTGTTAAGTTTGTTTTTGCGAAGTTTATTAGTTTAGCTAAGTTATCTATCCATTTGGGCTTTGTTAGTGTTAGCTAGCTTCGTTAGCTTCTACTTGTTAGCGTTCACGTTAAGTTAGTTTAAAAACAGTTACGCGGTAATAAATATGAATAAACTTCCTCGTATCGAAACAACACGTTAGCTATTAAGCTGGGTAATTTTAGTTTTAGTCTAGGCCTGTTTTAGTGTTAGCTAAGATAGCTTAGCTTAGTTAGGCCCATACATAGCTTAAAGCTATGCAAATGAAATGTTATCTAGCTAAATAGCAGTAACGTTTGTTTATTTATTTATTTATTTATTTATTTATGTAAAATCCAAAAATATACTCAAATCATTGAACCAGTAATTTAGCTGCCATTCTGAAAGCTTAAAGGTTTATTAACAATTTTTGTGTAGTTATTTTTTACTCATAAGGTACGCTAGGTGGCTAACTAGCTCTTGGTACAACACATAGCTAATGTCAATGTGTTAAAACCTTGAAGTAACTACAGTTGCAATCAAAAGGATTCAACCCCCATTGCAAATCAGGTTTATTGTCAAATTTACAGACTTTCAGCTGTTTGCAACGAACAAATCAAACAAGAGCAACTGAAATAGTTCAACACAACGAATAAGTGGTTTCCTCCATATTCAACGGAAAATGCAACTTATAATGATTTCTCCAGTCTCAAAATTATTCAACCTCTTCATGGCGAGCATCTTTAGTACTTAGTAGAGCACGCTTTTGCTGTTATGACCTGCCGCAAACGAGATGCATAGCTTCTGGCAGCGTTTCTGAGAACTCTTAGCCCATTCGTCAAGTTCAGTAATATTCTTGGGTTTGCGTGCTGCAAACATCTTCAAATCCCACCAGAGATTTTCTATGGGGTTCAAGTCAGGTGACTGTGATGGCCCTGTAGAATCTTCCAGGACTTCTTCTGCAACCAAGCCTTGGTGGAATTTGAGGTATGCTTTGGATCATTGTCCTGTTGGAAGGTCCAATGAATCCCAGGCTTCAGCTTCCTCACAGGGGGCATGATGTTTTCTCTTAGGATTTCCTGAAACTTCAATGAATCCATCTCGCCTTCTACACACTGCAGGTTTCCAGCGCCAGAGGATGTAAAGCAGCCCCAGAGCATCACCGAGCCACCACCATGCCAGACTGTAGACAGAGTGTTCATTCTTCATTCTTCTTCCTCCAGACATATCGCTGATCCATCGTGCCAAAAAGTTCAGTGGCTTATTTATATGATTTTGATCCGACTTTTCTTGTGCTTTTGCATCAGTAGCGGTGAACGTCTTGGAGTTCTGTCATGGAAACCTTCTGCGTTTAGTACGTGCCTTACTGTGCTCACTGAAACCTCAGTGCCTGTTGACACCAAGTCTTGCCGCAGGTCTTTTGCGGTCACTCGAGGGTTTTCCACAACCTGTCTTCTCAGAAATCTGCTTGCAGCTTCCTTTTTCTGCCCCGTCCAGGTATTTCATTAATTAATAGCCAGTTCAGGGATTTCATGTGTTCCAGTTCAAACGCACCCGGTGCAACTAATGAAGCCCTTGATTATTTGCGTCAGGTGTGCTTGAGACTACACCTGTTTTGCATACTTGTGCTGTTGCGACGGATTCTGTTCATGGGGTTGAATAATTTTGATCGCAACTGTTCATGTATTTATAGCAGCTAGCAGTTGTCACTTTACTTAAAAATTTTAAGACGCCAGTATAACGAGAATAATATAAGATCTAAAATGAAAAAAAAAAATATAACAAGAAAGAGCTGTGCAAAAATACATGACTGTGTGTACAGTAGTGAATTCATGTCACCTTTATTTATATAACACATTTGAAGACAAGAAGTATTGGCCAGAGAGCTGCAGAATAAAATGAAGCAGTGAATTAAAATACCAATTAAGAAAAAAGTTTTTAAATATGTCTTCCCTGGGAGAAGCCTTCTTTTTATATTTTCTTAATTTCGTCATAAGTTTGTAACTACTAGGAAATCCATACAGTCAGTATTATTAAGAACCAGATAATCATGTGGCAGGTGACTGACATGACATCATCTTCCCCACTAGATTAAATAAAAGCTGCGTCCAAAATCGTGTACTGTGACAGTACTTACTGCGTTCGATTCAGTACCTACTGCTCAGCCGTCGATACAGTACGGACTGATGAGTATATGTGTGTAGTAAGAATACAATCCAGACATACTACCTCCGCGATGTTAGCGTTGTCATGTGACCTACGATGTCATCATAACCGCAAAAACTTAAAGAGCCCAGCAGATTAGAGCAGCTGTTTTTTCTTGTTTAAGCCGTCAACAAGTTAACAGTTTACTCAGGTGTTGTTAAAGAAGTTCAAAAGAGCTGACACGCTGCCTTCCACCATTTTTCCTTCTGACAGCTCTTTCACGCCAGTCCCGTTGCCTTATGAGATAGCGCAGTGTCCATTGGTTCCCTACTGCAGAATCTCAGCGGACGCAGTAGGTCATCCGGGTATTTCTCGCCTACTGTTTTATGAATACTGAGAATTCAGACATACTGCTCCTTTGGCGTACTGTGTTTTGCGTACAGTATAGTAGGGTAGTAAGGATACAGTGTAAATAAGCCACTGTGCTAATCCTTTATTAAGTGATTAAATTTGTTTTTGTTTGTTTGTCCCCCTCCACAGATGACAAGGTTAACTGTGTTGTGATTAGCATTTCCCAGGCACATGGAAGGATAGTTAACCATTGGCTATCCCCTCCCATGCCGTGGAAACATCAGGATGAAGAAGACGTTTAGCCTTAAGACGTTCCGAAAGTCGTTCAACATCAAGGGCAAAGAGGATGGAGATTTTGTGATGCTCCAAAAGCCGTCGTTGGCCCCCGAGTTCACAAAAGAGGACTCTCTTTTTGGAAGTTGTTATGCCAAAGAGCTAGCTTGTGACCTCCATGGTGAGGACACGAGGGCCCACAAGAACAGATCCAAGAGTGAAGGTCTTATGGGGACCTTAAAAAGGAGACTTTCTTCCAAGCAGAAACCTAAAAGTAAAGGAGGGTCAGCCTCAGTGGGCTTGGGAGACGATGACGATACGTTCTCATCCTCTTCGGTCCCCATAAGCTTTAATGAAGCCAAAGCCCAGCGCCCTTTAAGATCAGCTTCCCTGCGGAGTCATCACTACAGCCCTTCGCCTTGGCCCATACGTCCCGTTGACCCTGAGGAAGCCTGTATTAAGATGGAAGTGAAGGTAAAAGCCATGGTTCACACACCTAGCTCCAGTCCATCCCTCAACGGCGTCAGAAAAGAATTCCATGATATACAAATGGAGGGACTTTTTGATGATCGAAGCGAATCTATGAAGAATTTAGAGCCTCCAAACAGTAACTTGCATTTAAACATGGAAGAACACGTGCCTGTAGTTATAGGACTGACACCTCAGGACTACATCCAGTACACAATGCCTTTAGATGAGGGAATGTACCCCGAATCGTCCCACTCGTTGTGCTTGGATGGCACCTCACCAATAGAGGTGATGGAACAAGTCAACGACCAGTCGTTGAATGTGGATCAAGGCCATGTTGACCATGATCTTTTAACATCGGATATTCTCATGGATCAATCCATGAATGGGATTGTACTTGGTACTCCGGGAATAGTCCTTCAAAATTCAGGATCCGAGGCTCCTTCACTTTCGCCTTCACTTTCCCCTGTTTCCGGTGGTGAAATTCCAAGAACCTATTCCGGATTTGGCGGTGCCGATTCACACGTTGCCGAAAGAGTTAGGCACCATCTCAATTTCGACCCGAATTTTGCTCCTGGTGTCAGCAGGGTATACGATTCAGTACAAAGCAGTGGACCGATGGTTGTCACGAGCCTTACAGAAGAGCTGAAGAAACTGGCAAAGCAGGGTTGGTACTGGGGACCTATAACGCGGTGGGAAGCCGAGGACAAACTCATCGACCTTCCGGATGGTTCCTTTTTGGTGCGCGATAGCTCTGACGACCGTTATCTTCTCAGTTTGAGCTTTCGATCGCAAGGCAAGACTCTTCACACCAGGATCGAACATTCGAACGGAAGGTTCAGCTTTTACGAACAGCCCGATGTAGAAGGTCACACGTCCATCGTTGACCTCATCGAGCACTCCATTAAGGACTCGGAAAACGGCGCGTTCTGTTACTCCAGATCGCGCCAGCCAGGATCTGTCACGTACCCGGTTCGATTGACCAATCCCGTATCTCGTTTCATGCAAGTGCGTTCGCTGCAGTACTTGTGCCGATTCGTAATCCGGCAATACACACGGATTGACCTGATTCAGAAACTACCTTTACCAAACAAAATGAAAGATTACTTGCAGGAAAAGCACTACTGAAGTGGGACACAGTAGTAAAATTGCACTTTTGGATCGAGTTGATGTTAAATGGTTTACAGACGTTTTGTGGAGTTGAAGTGATCCGTTAGGTTTGTTTTGTATCAAAAGCATTAGTTTATCTCATCTTGGTAAATTTGTTGTTGCTCAGATTCAGTATAAAGGTACACTTTCATTTTGGATCTATCGGGGAACCTGACAGTAGAATTCTAGTCAGAAATACGTGATGAACAGTAGTTCTCTTCTGAGTCCTTGAAACGAATACTTTTGATTTATGCCGCTGTTATAACATGTATGGCGTTCCATATTTTTTTAGTCCATTAAAGGAAAATTCCACCCTGAAAGTCATTAAATATGCTTATATTTAAATGTTTGTGATGTGTCTAGAAACAGTTCTGGTGCAGATTATTTGATTGGTGGCGTATTCGCGTCAACGATAGTGTAGTTGCAACCGTGTTTAAATGCGAGGGGTAAAAACAATCTCAACCATAAGTGATAACAGTCAGGATTTGCTGTTTGTGGCAAAAAAAAGAGAAAGTTTCTTTTCTCACTCACCCTTTCCCAGTGACGTTTAAAATCCAACCAGGAGGCAAGAATCAGCTCAGTTAGTTAGCAATAAAGGACGTGATGAGCACGATGACACCGACGGCGGTAATAGCATGAAAGTTGAAGTTTTGGAAGCGGATCCGTTTGAGCAGAGTGTACAGATTAAGAGGTGAGAGAGCTGGACAGACTAAAGGACTACAGCACTGCTGCATCACTGTCTTTAAATAGAGAGATGCAAGTGCTAAATCTCACCGTACCACTATCAGCAGGTAGTCGAACAGCATTGTGGGGGATGTAGAAACTCTTAGCCAAAGTGAAAATAGACCCATGAAACAAGTTTAAACAAAGAAAATATTTTAAAATCAACTCAGAATTTCATTCCGAAATAAATCTCGGACATTTACATTTACATTTATGCACTTAGCAGACGCTTTTATCCAAAGCGACTTACAAATGAGAAAGTACTGGACATCACTGAAGATCACGTTACTTACGAAAAACGAACATGCACATCGTTCGGGGTGGATTTTTCTTTTAAGGGTCGTTGATGCTGATAAAGTCAAAATAAGCTCAAGAATCAGGAACAGCTAGACATGACCGACCCATGTCAGAGCAGAATATTAACCAGGCTTAGAAATCTGTGCTTAATTATTTAATTGGCATTTATATCACGCTATTTGCTCCATGTCTGTTAATACATATCAGTGCAAGGGCAAGAGGATTGATTGGTGCGTTAACAGACGCATCAATCCGTTCTAATTAAAGCAGTCTTGGTGACGCTCGGCTTTATATCTTGATGTATAAGTCAAGTTTTTCGTAAATTCTCTTCTCTAATTTCACATGAAATTACCATTTTTTAAAATTGACATTGGTACTTTCATTTAGATTAATTGAGTAGATTAATTAAATGGCTGTCCAAATGTAATAACACAGATTCAATTAAAATGCAGATTTTGTAGTGAAGTGCAATTTGGCCAATAAGGTGCTTCCCTTTTTGATTGTGTGAGGATGATCTGTTCCTTGCTCCTGCCTAAATTTACAAAATGGTGTCTTGTGAGCTGGTCAGAAGTGAGCACGGTGTATCTTGCCATCGAAAGCATACGATTCGGCTCTCCAGAACTGAACTGTAAACTTTTCCATTTCTCATATTTTTATATACACTTTTACATCATTGCCCAGTTTATTAGTCACGCACCAAGACCCGACGGCCTACCATCATCTCAGTTTCAGTTTACCTTGCTCAGAGCTAACAATAATAAATAATAATGCATCTTCAGTGGCAGCTATGGATAAACATTTGCAAATGGCTGAATTTAGTGTCCGATTTAGTTACCTCTGATTATTTGCGCAGAAACGAGACTGCACCTGACGCTCAGGTTCCTTGATTAGCATGTTCATACAATTTCCCAAATCTCTGCAACAACAAATTAACAGTTTATACCATTGCAAATGCAAATTCGTATTAGGCATGCGCCGATAATCGGTTATATAATATAGAAAGATATTCACCTGACTAATTTGTCTTACCATGGACACAAGATATCATTAATAACCCTGTGTTCCATTCAGGTAGAGGCTGCTGAGCGAGTCAGCAGAAAGTCTGCCTTGCTTGAAAGGCTTTATTTTAGACAGATTTGAAGGCAATCCTAGTAACTGTGTTAATGAGATTTTAGAAAACGATGTAATCATGTAATCATTCAGTTATATTATTATGTTAGAAAAATGCAATATCGGCACATGCCTTAACAAATATTTTGTCACATATCCAACATGCAGGTCAAACAAACATGCCAAGGATCTTGTTGTGTTCAAAGGGAACAGATGAAGAATGCTGTTTTTTTTTTTTTTTTTTTTTTGTTATGTTTCTATGTTTGATATTTGTGCTTCCTACAGTATTTCATCAAATTGTTTTATCACTATCAATGTTGTGTTTTAACATCTTGGTTTACCCCCCAAACATATCGACTTAATATAAAGAGCAGTTGCTAAATAGTAATCGATGGATTAATTACTGTCAGTGGGAGAAACGGTTGTGAAACCCGGGTGAGTGACGTCATTCACTAGCACAGCTTTATAAAGATGTGTCACTTCGTTTGCGAATAAAGTTCATCAACACAAAGATATTAATGCATATAAGGCGAATCTGAGCCATTTACAATGATTTAGATCAGTGTTTCCCGGTCTTGCTCAGCAGATTTCAGTGATTTGAAAGCTGATGAATTTAAACAGTGTGTTAATGTAGGAAACACACCAAAATGTGTAGTGTAAAGTTTACGTGAAAAGTGGTATTGAAAAACTGCGGAATGCAACTTTCAGTGCGAGTAGTATGAATGTAAGTTGCTACTACATTTTTACGTTTAAGAAGTACTAAAAAATGTTAGCGTTTGTACCAAGCGACAAAGTTTAAACAGACTAAACAGACACCATGTGGAGGACAATATAGCAAAAATATATTTCACAATATTTAAAAAAAAAAAATATTTCAGTTGTAAAGGCATTTTAACGAGGGGGCGCAGTGGCTTAGTGGTTAGCAAGTTTGTCTCGCACCTCTGGGGTTGGGGTTGTCTCTGCCTTGTGTGCGCCTTATGTACCCCTCTTGCTTCAGGGGTCTCCTCCGGGTACTCCGGTTTCCTCCCCCAGTCCAAAAACTTGTGTTGTAGGCTGATTGGCGTTTCCAAATTGTCTGCAGTGTGTGAATGGGTGTGATTGTGCCCTGCGATGGGTTGGCACTCCGTCCAGGGTGTCCCCCACCTCGTGGCCCAAGTCCCTTGGGATAGGCTCCAGGCTCCCAACGACCCTGTGTAGGATAAGCAGCACAAACATGGATGGATGGTATTTTAAATGTGATCTAAGAATGACTGAAACCCTTTCTTGTCTTAAATTTAAGTCAAACCAATTTTGTCTCCACACTTTTATTTTGAACAATGTAAGCGGCAATACAGCAAACAAAGAAACAAACAGAATTTATGTAAATGTAAATGAATTTACAAAAAAAAAGAACAATCAAGAGTTGCTACGTCACAAACCAGTCCGACTATATTGCAAAGATAGCTAATGGTTTTAATAGCCTCTTAAAAGATGTGACAAAGACAACAAACACATCGAATGTGCTACAATTAAATTTAAATTTGTGGACAACAAATTTATCACGTGCTTGAACAAAGTCATCGGGTAGTAATGAATAACTCATGATGACCTGTGTTATTATTGATTGGGGGGGGGGGGGATCAATGATGAGGTGTGATGCTGTTACTACTCTGAAGTGTTTTATTCCTCTTATACCACAGTAATTACAATTTTATTAAAGAATGTCATTTCATACTTTTTATCTGTTTATAGTTACATTTAATGTTGTGGAATGTCCACGAAGTTAGTTCCTGTTATTGTTTCCTCACCAGATAAAATATCGCTTTTTACGGTGAAATTGCAAAGCAGAAAGCGATTTAAGACTGTTACAAAGCACTGACATTGGAGACTCCTTCCAAAAATGCTTAACAAACAATAGTTTGCTTACAGAAGACATTTTTTTTCAAACCTGTTCATGTGGCTTATGTGCCGTAGAAGTCCCTGTGTAAGAAGTTATTATATTAACGATAGAACCCGTGATTTGAATTTCAGCTGGATCTACTGTCAGAGCTGCTGTTATAGAAAATTAATCAACACTTCCTGACTAATCAGATTTGAGAATTCAACAGTGCTGAAACGACAAAATATCACCATCGAAACTCACTAGTTTTAATCTCTCACTATGTGGCTTAAAGCAGACTCTGCACTTTGAATTACCTTTGAACTGGTGCAGCTTGCTGCTGATCTGTATCATGTTGATGTAGCAAATAATAAATAAATAATGTACACTATGAAGAGATTTCCCCAGAAAGCTCATAAACTAAGAAATCCCAGGAGGAAAAATTAGCCAAAAAAAAAGGTAGCACAATAATGTACTGCGCAAACATCTAATCAACTTCATTTGGTGTTTTTCTGTCATTTGGTGTTTTGAAGATGGTGGTGGAAAGTACTAACACACCAGTCTGCCATAGGTTTTTCACTTAGGTTGAGATCTGGTGAGTGTGGAGACCACAGCATATGACTTGCATCATTTTCATTCTTATCAAACTATTCAGGGAGCCGTCGTGCCCTGTGGATGGGGTCGGACTCATCCTGAAAGAGACCGCTCCCATCAGGATAGTGATGTTTAATCATAGGATAAAGATGATCATTCAGAAAGTGTTTGTATTGACTTGGAATGAATCTTCCCTCTAAGGGAACAAGTAGACTCAAACCATACCAGCAAAATAAATGCATTCCACAGCATAACAGAGACACAACTATTTTTCTGTGTCACCCATCTGTATTTACTTTTCACACACACTATACAGATAGAGTCTTTATAGTGTTCTCACAGAAGACATGTGGTGACAGGAGGTGATCATCAATTTGGCTTTTTTTTTTTCTTACACCGGCGGTAAATGTTAGGAAAGAACCAAAATGGTAAATGACCACTGGTAAATACCAAAATAGATCAGGCTAGCTGTGCCCTTGAACACTTTGTGACTATGACATTGTAGTGAAAGTGGGAAACATGACCGTCTGACAAGCGATGGGAGAAAACTAACAATTTCAGATTTCACAGTACGCGGTCATAGCGATGTATCATACTTCCAGTGTAACAGAGACGTTTGGTCTTTACACAAACATTTGCTGTCATCAGGAATTGAGCTCCCAAATCTAGTTTTCTGATCATCTTTATATATACAGTCGTTTTGCAGAATAAAATAGTTACACATCATATTAAGTTGGATTCTGACAGCATGGTTCAGAAACTAAAAGTACAGCATAGCGAATATTCTTTTTGTCTACCCTATGAGTTATTCATAAGACATAGCAGTGGTCGCTTGTCATATTTGTATGCATCCCTTATGAAATAAAAGTGTCAGTGTGAATAGAGTGAACTCAGTCGGAAAAAAAGTTTAAAAGTGTTAAGTTTGTTGTGAGATTCAGAGAAAAATGGTATATTTATTCATTTGTTCGTTTTCAGTAACCGCTTGATCCTTTTCAGGGTCATGGTGGGTCAGGAGTCTATCACGGGAACATATGGCATGAGGCATATGTTAAGACACGAGTCCATCGCAGGGATCCGTACACACACACATTGACGCACTAGATTCACACCTCGGGGCAATGTAGAGTAGCCAGTCCACCTACTGGCTTGCTTTTGAGAGGTGGAAAGAAACCAGAGAACCTGGAAGAAACATGTAGTTTTGAGGCGATACTACTTTCTGCACCATTGTGTCACCCTCTTGCAATGATCTCCTATCCTCCCTTAAAAAAAAGCTCTTTAGCATGCTGGCTACAATTTGTTGTTTCTCACTCAGAACCAGCTCCAGGATCCATCAAACCATCAAACAGAAACTGCCCTACTGGTAGTGACTGAGCAGTTCCAAGCTGCTTGATCAGCCACTGGCGTCAATCCTGATCCACCTGAACCACATCAACATCAGCCTTGGAATCACTGCCTCAGCATAGCATCAGTTTGTTTACTGTCTGGAGGGGGCTTATATCAGATAACCTGTAGAGGATCCACATCCATACTCTATACTGGTTTCCTGAAGGCTTGGTGCTCAGACCACTTCCCATTTCCTTCTACATCTGTTTTCTTGGTGCTCTTCACATGGTTTGGCCTACCATAGATATACAGATGACCCAGATCATCATCAGATATTCAGATGGCTATCTGTAAACCAGCATGCCTAACAAACAGCCTGGAGGGATGTCAAATAAAGCTGAATCTCAGCAAGACTCAGATATCTCTATTACTGGAGATGCATAGCCACACCTTGATCTTGCCATCTCCCAAGTTCTTCACCTCAGGACTTAACTACTATAACTCATACTTGACTGGTCCTCCTTGACTGAAGACTTATTTCTTCAATAAGTGCTTTAAGAAACATAAATTATGTAGAGGATGGCACAGTGACCCAAAGGGTACCATTACTAGGGTCCCAAGATTGACCCTGAGCTAAGTACTATTTGTATGGAGTTCTTACGTTCATGTTGGTTTTGTCTGGGTTCTCTGGTTTCCTCGGACCTCCCAAAACCATGGTGGTTGGTGGATTGGCTGCTCTAGATAGCTGAATGTGTGTGCATGGTGCCCTGTGATGGATTGATGTCTGGGGTGTATTCCGACTTCGTCTCCATTGTTCCAAGGATAGGCTCCGGATCCGTGAAGGCCCCGTCCAGAAAAAAAGAAACAGTTTATGTGAATACCAATC
Organism: Ictalurus furcatus; assembly: GCF_023375685.1. Taxonomy (NCBI): domain Eukaryota; kingdom Metazoa; phylum Chordata; class Actinopteri; order Siluriformes; family Ictaluridae; genus Ictalurus; species Ictalurus furcatus. Next base: position 3,532,395 of record NC_071277.1, on the reverse strand, counting down.
TTCACAACGTAAGATAAAAGTATAAGTACATAGTAAGTGATGGCTACTTTTATTGTCAACTCTATATAACCCTATAACAGTTCATAAATTATACAAGTGATTTATCTTGTTCAGTCCAGTTGAGTAGAATATGAAACTATTTGTTTTTCAGTCAGATGAGATTCTTATGTAACTCCATCTATTGGTCATCGCATCTGTCAGATTTATGTCTCAGACTTGCCATCTGGTTCTCGGCATGAAGTTTTGTCTATCACCAGCAGGTAATAAAGATGAGTCTGATTAACCACTGCATATGCAGTATGGTTGTAAAATGGCATGGAGAAAGAAATGCCAGCTCATCTTTTGCATAACGATGAGCCCCGAAGTATCTGCAGGGAACAGATGTAAAAGTTCTAGTTTGATGAAGGTCTCTGATTCCAGGCCAACAGTCTAGTCACAATGGAGAGAATGTGTTATTTATTTCACAGAACCTAATTAATCGATAAATCATCAGGCAATTATGTCATACCAACATAGCCATGCCTGCAAAAAAAGACAAAATCTCAGGAAATTAACCAAATAAGAACCATGAAAAACATGATTGAAGCCCTGTCCACACAGATAAATATTTTTGGCCTCCTATCCACATTAAAACATTTTAGAAAATTACTTTTTGCAAATGCCCTCAAAGGTAGAGAAATTCAAAAACATTTTTGAAAATTGTATTACTTTCTTTATGTTAGTAATGAATTTTTTTTTTTTTTTTTTTTGCATCCTAATGCAGAGGCATCTGAATATAATATGTTGGGGTGAAACTGCATTTTGAACTGAGATTTAAGACCTGGTTGAACATTTTGTATCCAGATGTAACTTTAAGCAACAGTTGTACCCCACTGTAAGTCAACACATATAAATCATTGTGATTGTCATTTTTTGAAGAGCTTTTGTCCATGTTGGTGTTTTCCGCATTTCATCTACCACTCAATGCGCGTCCTCTTGGTACAGTACTCTTCTGTGGGATTGGACCAGATGGGCTAGCCTTGGCTCTCCACAAGCATCGATCAGCCTTGGGGCTCCCATGACCCGGGAACACCCCATAAGACCTGCCGTTTTGGAGATTCTCTGACCCAGTCATCTAGCCATCACAATTTGGTCCTGGTGAAAGTCGCTCAGATCCTTACGCTTGCCGATTTTTCCTGCTTCCAACACATCAACTTCGAGAACTGACTTTTCACTTCCTGCCTAATATATCCCTCCCCTTGACAGGTGAGATAATCAAACTTGACCTGTCAGTGGTTTTAATGTTATGCCTGATCGGTGTAAGTTTCAAAAATATCCATATACATGTGGACTAGGGATGTAAGCAGTGCTACTATCTGTATCTGTTTAGTGCTCCATATAGCCATACCTATATTCAGTTAGACCTGAAGTGGGTGTTGCCTACACAAGAAGGGTTTCTTTACTTCCTTCCTTCTTTGATTCCTTTGAATTAAATTTGAACCCTACCACTATACTGTCAACATTTTGGCTCTTACAGTCACCAACCTCACCATCAGCTACATTACTCGTGTTCATACAATAAACAGATTCTAAATGAATTTATAATTTAAAAAAAATTTTGTGCTGTGGCTGTCTTGGATAAATCGACCTTTTCAGCCTAAGTCAAAAACTTCAGAGACAGAGAGTTTAGTAGATGTCAAAAAGTAAATAATCTTTATTGAAACAACAAAGTGTGACAGTCTGCAGAAAGTCCAAATTATGCAAACACACACGGCCCTTTTTATACCTTTCTCCACAGCGTAATCATTGTAGGTGGGGTTTTGCCTTTCCTCATTAAAAAGAGAACAATCTTCTTTGCCAGTCCTGACCTTGATCCACACTCCTTTTTTTTTTAGGCCTCATCCTAACTCTTTAATTGGTATCTGGCCTCAAAGTTATCTGCTTCTGTGGAGGAAGATACAGTCTGGTACAGAAAGAACAATTATTGTATTATTGTACATTAAGACACAGAATTTCCAACTCAATCCACACTCAGAATATAACTTGATCAAACATTGTTCTATGGATTTAGATTATGCTTCTAACTACTGATTATACATATAGATTATGCTTTTTAACTAATATTAATTATTCGATTATGCTTAAGTAATAATTCTAAATGTTGGTTATACATATTGAATACACTTCCTTAACATATCCAAATGTTAGTTACACATTGATTACATTCAGAAATATTTTCTATATGGCTCGGGTGGTAGAGCGGGTTATCCACTAATCGTAGGGTTGGCGAAGTGTCAAAGTGTCCTTGGGCAAGACACTGAACCCCAATTTGCTCCTGATGGCAAGCTAACGCCTTGCATGGCAGCTCTGCTACCATTGGTGTGTGTGTGTGAATGGGTGAATGAATTTAGTTTAGTTTCTGTAACTAGTAGCCTAATTTAAACCACCACAACCTGATCAGGCATTTACTAAGGATGCAGTAAATGCATTGCACAGCATTAAAATGAATGTGGTCTTTATTTCTCCTGCAAGATTCATAAGAATGTTTGTGGCCACATTACAGTAAGAACCTCTTGCATGCTTTACTTTTTTTTTGTTGCATTCCACGTCTCAACCAGATGCCCTGTAAACCTTTCCAGCAACCTATCTTAATAAAACATTGTACCCTGTTCAATTTGAATAACGTATACATATTCGGTTACATCCCTAGTGTGGACAGGTTGTGAGTCTCGTATATTGAGTAAAACAGAGAAATGGTTCCCATGCAGTACTAAAAGACAGCACGATGAGACAAGACCGTACAGTAGCACAGGACTGTGCTTGTACTAGCGTGCAGTGCTGTACTCAAGCTCCTGTATTTAGCATTAAAAAGATTTGTGGTTTGTCTTAATGTCCATAAAATGAAAGCACCCTACAGATGGGAAGCTGCATAGACTAATAACTGGAGCAATTGAAACAAACCAAGCAGTGAAAAAAAAAATGCAGTGACAACGCAGACAAGACGTTGCAATGACTCACTGGATTTTGACAAAGGCCTGACAGAAGCAGGAAATATTTATAGATTTTCTTAATGATGGGAATATGGAGGATATGTCTGAGTGCACAGGGAGGACACATCCATGAGGGTAGGGCACATTTCTGTTTCAAACACATATTATAGGCTCTGGAATTTTTTTTTATCCTGGATGTCACTGTCTTTGGCTTACAGAAAAAGAAAGACAGAAATAAGCATTGGATTTTCACTCTTTTATTTCACTGTATAGATTTCACAGCTCACAGTCATATCGGTGGGTGTAAACAGTCATCGTACTGTTTTCAGTGCTGATATAGCTTCGTGTGGTGAGTCATATACTGTCGAAATGAATACCCTTAATCCATGAGAACCCTGTATTATGGTGCCATCAAACATTATTGTAACCAATGAGATGGGACAATAATTGAGAATAGTTTTTTTTTTGTTTGTTTGTTTGCTTTTTTGAGAGAGAGAGAAATGGAAAGTATTTAGCAGTTGGTTATATAACATTATATAATATATTTATCATTTTACTCAATAAAACTCTTGCAGTGTACATATAAACAATATAAACCTGACACTAAAGTATCAAGCGTTACTAAAAATCAAAGTTTAGTGTCATACATATACAGTACCTTATATAGCTATATATAGCATGTAAGGTCCAATAAAATATAAAAACATATCTAGTTCTAAAATCAGGTTCTAAATACACAGCCCCCTCCAAAACTATTGAAACATCAAGGCCAATTCAATTATCTGTGCTATTACACCAAAGACATTTGGGTTTGAGATCGAAAGATTGATATGAGACAAGAGTTTAGAATTTCAGCTTTTAATTCCTGGTGTTTACATCTAGATGTGGTAAACAACATAAAACATAGAACCTTTTACAGCAGACCACCCAATTTCTAGGTGACCAAAAGTATAGGAGAAGAAAAGTTTTGAAGTAAATTAAAGTAAATAACACATGCTATTTTGGTGCATATACCTTGCTTGCATAACTACATCAAGCCTGTGACTCACTGACATAAGGCAGCCAAATTGTTGGTTTCTTCCTTTGTGATGCTTTTCCAGACTTTTACCACAGCCTCGTTCAGTTGTCAGGTTGTTTTGAAGTGTTTCTCCCGTCAGTCTCCTCTTCAGGAGGTGAAATGCTGCTCAGTTGAGTTAAGGATAATGGTGCATGATAAAGGTCCTACCGATTAGTTTGGATGCGTTTCTCTGTAAACTGGCAGACAAAATGTTCCTGTAAACTTCTGAAGTCATTCTGCTGCTACCATCATGAGTTACATCATCAATAAAGATTAGTGAGCCTTTCCAGAAGCAACCATGCAAATCCAAGCCATGACACTACCACCACCATGTTTCATAGATGAGCTTGTATGTTTTGGATCATAAGCAGATCCTTTTTTTCCCCACACTTTGGCCTTTCCTTCACTTTGGTAGAGGTTAACCTTGGTCACATCAGTTCATAAAACATTGTTCTAGAATGTTTGAGGTTCATCTCTGTATTTCTTTGCGAATTCCAATCTGGCATTCCGATTCTTACTACTGATGAGTGGTTTGCATCTTGTGGTATGGCCGCTATATTTCTGCTCTCAAAGTCCTCTTCGAACGGTGGATTGTGATTCCTTCAGCCCTGCCCTGTGAAGGTTGTTGGTGATATTACTGACTGTTGTTTTTTTGGTTTTTCTTCACAGCTCTCACAATGTTTCTGTCAGCAGCTTTTTAAGACTACTGTTTTCCTTGACTGACCCATTTGGTGTCTGATGCTCAGTACACCGGTGGTTTCTTTCTTTTTCAGGACATTCCAGATTGTTTTATTGGTCATGCCCAATGTTTGTGCAGTGTCTCTGGTTGATTTCTCCTCTTTTCTCAGCTTCAAAATGGCTTGACAGCTCTCTGATCTTCTTGTTGGCTGATCCTTTTTAACAACAAATGTAGTCTTCACAGGTGCCACTGTAGGCTAAAAGCAAGAGTAGACGTTCAGAGCTATTTATTGTATAAACAATCAATCTAACAGGATGCACCTATTTAACAAGAAACGCCTGCCAGTCACACTTTCCAATACTTTTGCTCACCTACAAATTGGCTGGTCTGAATATGTAGAATCTATCTACATATAAGGAAATAAAAGCTGAAATTCTAAACTCTCTTCTCATATTCGTCATTTGATCTGAAACCCAAATGTCTTCAGTGTACAGCAAAAACAAATGATTGGCCTTGCCATTCCAATAGTTTCACAGGGGACTGTACATGCTGCAGAAAATGTTTTAGAACAAATTGCATCTGGTGTTGTTAAGCATGGTAGTATCTATGCTTGTGCAATTGGTTCAATTATATGCAGGTGGAAAGTTCACGGAACCACAACTAAAAGAAAAGAGTTGCAGGATGACCTGAAAGCATCTAGAAGAGCACTTGCACCGACTGCATCACAATCATCTAAGTTCCTACACCACATGCAAAGCTCTTCTTCTTCTAAAAAAAAAAAGAAGCACATATATGCACATCTACGTAAATGCATTTAGACAAATCATAAGGATTTCTCATGCTTACGTAAGCATCCGTTTTTCTCATCCGTTCTTCAGATTTTTCTAAAAGTCTCCCACCTTGCCATCTACTTCTCCCACATTGTTTCCAGTTTGTTAATAATGTAACGCAGCTGCGTTGAAGACAATTAGCTGTGAACCATACATTAATAATGAACTACGGGAGCAGACACGAGCGGAACCAAAATAATTCTGTTTGAGGATGATGGCTAAATATCTACAGCTGTTGTGGAGCAGATCTGCAGGGAGGTTGTCCGCGAAGAGAATACTTTAACACTCCTTTAGATTTTCATCCTCAATATGTTATTTGTCACTGGGTGTGTTGACTTTTTAAAGAGGAGGGTAAAGGAGGATTGGTGCGTCTGTAGGTGAACTGTCATTTAAAGCAGTCTTTGATCTTGATCTTTTTTCACAAACATTAGTGGGCCATGCCGCCCCAAATGGGTTATTGTGACCCCGCATCCTTTTCACTCCACGGCAAAAACATTTACTTTATCTCTCAATTTTGTTCCTTTTGTTCTTTTCTAAATAAAATGTTAGAAATGTAATGCTTTTAAAAGTGACAAATATCCATCCATGAACTTCTGGCTCTATAGTGTAAATATATGTACAGTATCTTCGTAGAAACATTTAAACAGTATGGTAAATATGGAAAAGCCACTGTATAAAAGGAGGAAGAGTTAATGTGTGTCTATGGTAGCCAACATGCTGCAGTGGCTGAGCTGCATTATTGGAAGATTTAGTGCACATGGTGCTTAGGAGCTGTTCCTACACAGTTTAAATCAATTCCCTGTGTAATTTGTTACTATCGAAATGATAACGTATTAGAACGAGTGCGTTAATATAAACCTAAAACGCCTAATGACTAGAGAATAGAGAATTCAACAGCGCTGTGGTACAGTTCATAGTAGTTACTGAATAATGAATTAAAATGAAGCCTTTCTGGTTGTAAATTTGTTTTTAAGCCCCTGCAGGAAGCCTTTCCATTTTTTTTTTTTTTTTTTTTTGCCTTTTAGCGTTCAGTTTCATACACTTTGACCCAGGGAGGAGGTGGGAATTGAACCCTAATCGTGGAGGTGCGGGGTAAACGTGCTAAACGCTAAGCCACCATTGGACAAAATGCCACAGAGATTAACTCTGTGAAAGAAATCAAAAGAGTCATTTGAAAATTCAGTTCACCCTGTACTATATTGAAAACACATTATTAACATTATTTGATGTTTTACTTTGTGAATTTCATTTATTTTTTGAAAATATACACTCATTTCAAATCTGATGACTACAACACACTCCAAAAAAGTTGGGACAGTCGACTGTTTACCACTGTGTAACAGCACCTTTTCTTTTAATTACACTTATTAAGTGTATGGACGCTGAGTGAAGACATCAGTTGGTTAAGTTTAGCAAGCAGATTTTTCTCCCATTTCGCATTTCTTCAGCTGCGCAACTGTACAGGGCCTTCATTGCCTTATTTTGTGCTTCATAATGCGCCACACCAATCAGAGACAGGTCAGGACTGCAGGCAGGCCATGCTAGCACCCACATTCTCTGCTTACGCAGCCATGCGCTTGTAATCCGGGCAGAATGTGGTTTGGCGTTGTCCTGCTCTGGATGGCAGCATATGTTGCTCTAAAATGTGTGCATATCTTTCTGCATTAATGCTGCCCTCACAGATGTGCAAGTTACCCACACCATGGGCGCTGACACACCCCCATACCATGACAGACGCTGGATTTTTGACCTGACGCTGATAACAGCTCGGATGGTCCTTTTCCTCTTTGGCCCGGAGAACACGACGGCTGTTTTGACCAAAACCTATATGAAATGTCGACTCGTCGGATCACAAAACACGATCCCATGTGCTACTGTCCATCTCAGATGAGACCGAGCCCAGAGAAGTCGGCGGTGCTTCTGGACAGTGTTGATGTGTGGCTTCTGCTTTGCATAGTAAAGCCTTAACTTGCATCTGTGGATGCAGCGGCGAAAGATGTTGCTGACAAAGGTTTACCAAAGTATACCAGATGTCAGGATAACCATTACATCCTGACCCATGTCAGGATCTCCATTACAGACTCATGACGGTTTTTAAGACAGTGACGTCTGAGGGATCGGAGATCACACACATTCAGAAGTGGTTTTCGGCCTCGCCCTTTATGCACCAAGATTTGACCGGATTCCTTGAATCTTTTAAATAATTTGTGCACTGTAGGAGGTGAAATGCCTACCGATTTGAAGGTGAAAATCCTACACATTTGTCTTTGGGGAATGTTGTTCTCAAAGTGTTGGATTATTCACTGACTCATCTGTCGGCAGATCGCCGAGCCTCGACCCGTCCTCGCTCTTGAAGGACTGGGCCTTTTTTTGGAGGCTCCTTATATACTCTGATTAGACGATTCCCTCACCTGTTTCACATCACCTTCTTATTTCAACTCGTCACATCGCTATTAGTCCTAAACTGCCCCGGGCCCAACTTTTTTGGAACATGTTGCATGCATCAATTACAAAATAAACGTTTACCTTCAAAAAACTATGCAGCTGATTAGAGAAAACATCAAATACCTCGTCTTTATACGTGTTGTTTGTTTAAATACGAGCACATTTACAAATCACTCCACTTTGTTTTTATTAGAATTTTCCATACTGTCCCAACCTTTTCAGAATTTGGGGTTACATTATAAAAGGAATGTTTTTTTCCTGAACGATGCTGTTTAGAAGCCACATTTCTATTACAGTGATGATACTCAGCTCATTTTGACTTGAATGTGAAACGGAAAGATTTTCCCTTTTCCACGTAGTTCTTGGATCCCAGATTATGAACCTGGTGGATTTTATTGATCATAACTGACATAATGAGCAGACTGAGGATTTTACAATAACCGTTAAGTACAGTAACTTGGGCCAACAGGATAAAATGCTGCTAAATAGTGGAAGATTTCTGGGTATTTTTTTGTTCACAGCTAATTAGTACCAAATTTTTCAACCCCTGACATCATTATTCTGGATCAGATCAGTGTCATTTCTTAATAAGCTGCCCAGCTGAGGGTGATGTTAAGAGGGGATATACCAGTGTTCACCCCCTAGATGTCCTTGTTCAGCTAGTGATTTTGAAACAGCTCTCTATTTCCTGTTGCAAGGCTTTGTGCAGTGAAGTGATTTGTTTGGCTTTATATACTGTCTGCTAAATGACAAAACAAGTTAGTTACAGTTTATGGAAACCTAATAGGGTAAAAAAAAAAAAGAAAAAAAAAAGGAGAAAATATACTGTAGCATAAAAATAGCCTAAGATGCCTCAGATGTTCGTTGCATATTTGAAGTTATTTATCAGCTGGATCAGAAAGCATCATTTTTATATCACACAACAAGCTGATAAAAAAAATAATCAAAAAATAGAAAGGTCCTTAAAATGGCAGCCGGGGTTCAAGCAAGGGAAAGTGGACTAGGGCGCATTAAATACATGACTGTAATGCCAATAGTGAGCAGGTGGAACGGAAGGGTATTTTTGACAAAAGGGTATTTTGGAAATATTGACATTAGAAGGCATTTGAAAAATTAAATATGTTTTGGATAGATTAATAAATAGTTTTCTCTGCTGTCTTTTCTTTCTTCCGAGAAAGAAAACACTTCAGATTTGAGCAAACGTGTCTGGGTTAAGTTGAAGTGTAACGTGATGTCAAGTCATCTCACTGTCATTTAGTGACGTCGGTTTAAGCCGATAAAGTAAAGATGGAGATGGAAATTCAAAGTGGAAGCGGAAAGGGGAATTTGATGAAAAAACACTCCGAAAGCGCAGGTAGAGTGTTAACTGTGGGCAGTCATGCAAAGTTTGAATGCACCACAATGTCTGAGAGAATGTAAATCAAAACACTGCATGCATAACTTAGCTGAATCTAAAAAAAAACAACAAAAAAAACCCAAAGCTTTTTTCCATAGTAAATGCTTCACATTTGTATTCTGTAGCTCTCCTAGGCCACGCATATCAGGAAAATTTCATTCTTAGGCTCTCTGTCATGCATGCTTTTCCTTTGCTGCTCTACAAACCGAATTTTACAATGCAAAATATGTAATATGTGCACCGTTTGGATCTATGAATCACAACGATGAGGACCTGTCATGAATGCCTGCAACTGCTTTTAGAGAAAGAGAGAGAAAGAGAGAGGGAAAAATATCAGGCTTTGGCAGAGAGAGAGAGAGAGAGAGAGAGAGAGAGAGATGAGGCTTTGGCAGAGAGAGAGAGAGAGAGAGAGATGAGGCTTTGGCAGGGAGAGAGAGAGAGAGAGAATATGTGGGCGTTATATGAAAGTATATAAATAAATATAGTTCCAAATATTGAGCTGGCAGACGCAGTATCTCCAGAGTTACAATAAAATATAATGAAATAAAGAAGGGAAAGGGGGAATCTGACTTCTCAATAACGCTGCTTTCTTTGTAAGCAGGAGGTGAAAGCAGCCATTTCCTGCTAATTCAGCTTTAATAGTGCCCATGCTGCTCTTTTCTACTTTATTTAAAAATTACACACTGACCCGGATTATTTAATTACAAATACACACAACACACAGTTTACAATAGTGATGTTAATATCTCTATTTTAACATTTTGAAATACTTCTTCTACCATGGTGGACAGATATCAGTGAAGAATGATACAAATAGGTTTGAAATTTTACCATACAATGCAGAAATGACAGATTAATAATGCAGGTCATTTTACAGAATGTGGACAATCTACACCATGCAAATTTCTTTATTTTAAACATTGTAGGTGCGGACATGTCTGATGACTTCACCTGGTCTCAAAACATCATGTCCCTAGCCAAAAAGCAGTGTCTCTATCAGTCTCCTCTCCACATCCTGCGAGAGACATACTTCCCCCTCCTCATTCTCACCACGTTGTACCTCGGTGTCGTTGTGAGTGTCCTGACCAGCTGCATCACTAGAACTCCGGCGTATCAGACCGCAAGTCCCTGCCTCAGTAAAGCCACCAGTGTATTGTGTATCACCTCCCTCCCCTTCCGTAAACTCTTTATATCTCAGCCACTTGGGAAGAAGATACAAAAGTTTCCAGAACAGGTTCACAAGACTTCACAAGCTGTCAACTGCCTCCCATCCACACACCCCTATGTCATGCACTGTACACTTTACTCATTACTCACACTGTCCTGTGGACTATTCATACATCAGAAAATATTCATTATCATACCATATTGTTACTCAATCACCTATACCATTTTGATCTCATATATACTGTAGGAACATTACAATAGATGTTTTACACATAACACTCAGGGAGTAGGTTGTATTTATTGGGTATTACTAATTGTACTGGGTCTACTTGCACAGCCAGTATTTATTGTCTTTTATATTGTCTATTTGCACTGGGACGTTTATGTGTTGTCCAGTGATTATCTTGTTCCGCACTGTTGTCACAACACTTTTTCGTTCTTGTCACGTCTACGACAGAATTAGCGTCCAATCCAGCTACAACTCCCAAGAGACAGTGCTGCCTACAAACATGGCTGTCAAGGAATCCCAACTCACATCCTCGAGCTCACCTGATTACTGTTCACACCTGGACTCAATCACACAAACTCATTATATAAAGCACTCTCAAGCACGCAGTCAACGCGAAGTATTGCTCAGTGTAGCCTTGTCTCCTGACGTCCCAAGCCTCGTTGTTTATGATTGTTTATCTGGATATGATCTGTGTTTGTCTCTTGATTTCTAAGCCTAGTGACCTGACTTGTTTTGCCCGTTTGTTACTTGCCTGAGCACTTCCTGTTTATAATGATTTTGACTTGCGACCATCTGTTCTGTATAGACAGTTCTACTATATTGCACTTATATACGGCTAGAATAGAAAGTGCTCTATTACTAATTGCTTAAGTACATATTGGTTCTCTAGAAACTAAGATTTTCCCATTTGTTTTTTGTAGACCGTGGTACGGTATGTGTCAACTTGGTTACAGTCATTTGCTATTTTACCCAAGATTTTAAAAGTAAATAGTCATGTAGTTTAAGGGCATTTTGGATACCAATTCCTCAATTTGGGGGTATAGTGGCTATGTGATTAGCACATTTCAAGGGTTGGGGGTTCGAATTCTGCTTCTGCTGTGTGTGCACGAAGTCTGGATGTTCTCCCTGTGCTTTGGGGGTTTCCTCCAGGTACTCTGGTTTCCTCCCCCTGTCCAAAGTAGGTTGAGTGGCATTTCCAAATTGTCCATAATGTGTGAGTGTGTGTTTGTGATTTTGCCCTGCGATGGGTTGGCATCCCATCCAGGGTGTCTCCGTGGGATGGGCTCCTCAGCTTTTTTTTTTTTTTTATATCAAGATTTGAAATCCAAAAAGAATATGCATCTTAACCAACAATGTTATTTTACACACCGATAATTACATTATTTAACCTATTTTTTCTTTACAAATAAGATGGTAACTGTTTTGACAGATGATGTATCATTATGTTATAAGAATATGTAGGGAATAAGACACTTTCGGGGTGTGCAGTTGTAGTAAAATAATCAGTAATGAGGTGGTGTGATGCACACCAAGGTCGATCATTTTTAAAAAAAATTGTCCCGAAGTGTCTTTTTCCTTTTAAAACACGGCAATTTGCTAGAGACTACATTTTTGTAATTTTCCACAAAACAAGTTAGTTCCTGTATCATTTAAATTATAACAGCTATAAACAGACCATCACCAGACTCTCTTATTCTTTCTCTTCAAGGCGAATACAACAAAATAAATACATCAGAAACCCAAAAGTCCTGAAGACTCTCTCATGGAGGAAAAATGTCTGACTGTTATAAAATGCTGACACTGGAGACTCCTTCCATAAATGTTACATAAACTTCTCCTCACCCAAAGTTTCACCATATCACTGCCTATATGTTTTTACTTGTTAAATAAAAGCATGCTTTTTAATCTGTTTTTTTGTTCTTAAAACATGTGGAGCGTCCAGCATTCAAGTCCCTGTAATTTGCCTTTTAACTATTTACTAGACTGCTTCTTATATAATATATAATAAACACTTTCAGACACCTTCGAATACCTTCAGTTGGAGAATTTTAATGCACTCTAGTACGCATGGTGGCTTAGTGGTTAGCACGTTCACCTCACACTGTTGCCGCTGCCCTGTGTGTGCGGAGTTTGCATGTTCTCTCCGTGCTGCGGGGGTTTCCTCCGGGTATTCTGGTATCCTCCCACAGTCCAAAGACATGCATCGTAGGCTGATTGGCATTTCCAAAGGGTCCGGGGTGTCTAGGGACCCGGCCTTGTACCTGATGCTCCCTGGGATGGGTGCCAGGTTCCCCGTGACCCTGAAGGATAAGCACTATAGAAAATGGATAGATGGATGGATGGATGGATGAATGCACTCTAAAAACAATAATAGAAAAATATGCTTAAAAAGTATTCAGTATGTTGCAAGGGCATATTAATATCAAAGATTTTCAATCCTTAAATATATAGTATTTATACTAAAGAACAGTTTTATCTTCTAACCTGGAGAAAATTGTCCAGTTTGGGTAGTATGACCTTTTTAAAGTAAGCAAGTATTTCTGACAGTAGAGGTTATGTCAAAATTCAGACTAGCCCTGAGCTAAATGACAAAACCCAGTGTTCTTCTGAATATTTCATTTAGAAGTACCAATTTCCACAAGTGAACATTATGCAGATGCACTTAGGAAGAAAAGTACTTCTTGAATTAGGCAGGTGTGTCAGATCTTGAGGTGAGTGACAGCTAAAGAAAAATGCTGCAGAGAGAAAAATGATTAGATGTGTTTCTCCTGAAAGACTTAAATCAATTTCCATAATTTGTTCCAAAGCGGCCTTCCTGCTTCATGCGCTCATTATCTGGAATTACTCGGAATAGAAGGTGAACTGAGTTATTTGGGCCATTTTATCTGCACTTTTACCTTTCAGTCTTAGACCTGCTCATTGACGTGGAGTAAATGTACAATGGAAACGTCATTCTGAGAATCTTAGATGTTTATTAACCCTTCACAAGGTTTGGCAGTAATGCATGGCATACAGATTCTTCTTATATATATAATATATATATATATATACGTAAATACATACACACTTACACTCACACCTGCTGTCTAGTGGATAATTTAATCTTTTTAATCTTTTAGATGTACATAAGATGTGCACCTCTGGGTTTGGGGTTTCCATTTCTGCCTCCGTCCGTCTGTCCGGTGTGCACAGAGGTTGTATGTCCACCCAGTATGTGTGCGTGTGTGTGTGTGTGTGTGTGTATATATAAGATTAAAAATATTAAAAAAGATTAAAACATCGACAGCAGGTTTGAAGGCTACATAACAGGTTATAAAATTCAAACACTAACTGTAATCGGAAAACTGGTTAGTGTTAGTACTGTAACATATAAATATGTGATTTGAGACACTACTTTGGTTTGTTTAGTGGAGGTAGGTGGACCAGGTTTTTTTTGGCTGAACTGCACTAGTGCAGCGAGTCAGGATGAGACTAATTTAAATAATAGGCCATTTAAATGTGGCTTGTCTGAATGCGACTCCCAGTAACATTTCAGAATATTAGCAGACAAACTCCGTTTTCAATATTTCTAATATTAATTTGTAAAATAAAAAAAAATTCTCTCGCAACACCATTTGTAAATCAAGCTATCCCACATGGGGTATTTGGTAGTTTGGGAACCCCTGGATGACTGTATTATTTAATTTAACTAGTTAGCCTTTAGGTACGATTTTATCACTGCAAGTCACCAGTCGCTGTACTATGAAGTCACCAGTAGGTGTTCCTACTATTGGTTGCCTTAGTAACATGGGTGGTGCAAGTAGTATACCACTTTTGACAACAAATCAGTTTTCTTGCCAGTAAAATGAATCATTCTGGAGGGAGAGTGTTTGTATATAAAATTCACCAGTGGGCATCTTATCCTACAAGATGAAGAAGAAGCAGTGTGTGCTTTTTGCCATCTATCTGTGGCGAAAACACAAGTGCCGATTAGCTTAGCTTAGCTTATGACCGTGTAAGCCACGACCTCCATGTTTCCTGGGTGAAATGATCAGCTTGGCACCGCTCAGATTGGCCTCAGATCCTCTCTCCTTCTGCTAGCAAGCACGGAAGGATACGGATCAAGTGCGCCCTACTGTCTTTACTCCCATTGGTAGTTGCTGCACCAACTTGTTCCACATTTGCATAAACTTTTCTCATCTTTGTCGCGTCGCTGGATACGCCCACATCTAATCGAAAACGATCGCTGGAAGTCGCCGGCTCTCATTGAAAACGAATAATCTCCGGCCGCCCTTGCTAGTGTGAACACAGCGTAACGTGGCACATTCGATCCCTCGTATATGTATCCGATCACTTTCTCTGTCCCTGAGCAGTCAGCGGAGCTTGTGTATTCATGAACAGAGCAAAGCCAAAGTTGAGCAGAAAGCAGCAAACAAGCTGGAAAGTCCTGGAGAGCTGGAAAAAAGAAAAGAAAAAAGTTTACGTTACTGACTACGTGCTCAGGTGTGCTCTTACCCTGAGGTGTTCTCTAAGCAGCCTTGCCTTGTGCTGAGAGTGTTACAATAATGATGTTTCTTGGTTGAAGATTTCTCATGTTTTTTTTAAAGGTGTGCCTCATGGAGTTTGATGCTTAACTTCGGGCTATATGCTTCCCTTACTTATTAGTCTTGTAGCTCAGTGTAAATCTAAAGGTTCAAACATCAAACAGCAAACATGTCTTCGCTGATGGCGTACATTTGGGGTAAAAGGATGCAGTACATCAGTACACAATCTAATTTTTAGCTGAATCCAGGAAACACCACAAATCCTCAAATGTTTCCTGTTAACCCTCATTTATTTATTTGTGTGTATTTATACCCACACATTCACAACCTTTGTGAGGTTTTGCTTTTCCAGTGTGCATTTCTAAGAATTGTTCTCTCTCTTTGTTATTCCTGGTTTTTCACTTTTTTTCCCTTTTGATTTTTAATTGCTCTGCATTGCTCCACATGCCTGATATTCGACCCATACCTGCTTGACAAGTTTGTCTGCTGATTTAGATTGTTAATAAATGGCACGTACTTCCATCTCCGTCTGGCTCATAGCAGCTGAACTATTCGTTTGAACCGCTGTCTCTTCTGGAATATTCCTCATATTTAACAGCTTTATTTATTAGAGAAAAAAAACCCCAAACAAACATAAAATAACCCAAATGTTACGAAGTAAACAGTTCAAGCTACCTGCACAAACAGGAACTGCTGTTAAAATAGTACGTTTGATATGCAAATCTCATGCTAATGATTTTAGCCAGTCAGAATGGTTTTATTTACATTTGATATGAATAATATTGTAATGAACGTGATTAATTGGCCTTAACCATTCAGAACATATCAGAGCAGGAACAGTATGGAATTAAGTTTGTGCCAAAAGTATTGAATGTAACATTTTCAAGAAATGAACAAAAATACACAGTGAGAAAGAAGAAGAAAAGAAAAACACTCGGAAATTGAAAACAATGAACTCAGTGGGAAAAAATGTAACACGGTCTTCAAATAAACATCATTTTTGTTAACAGCTTTCCATGCTTCATGTTCCCGAATCACGGTTTATGAATGCACTGCCAGAGTTTTTTATTTATGCTCCGCAAGTTTATGTTAGCTATTCAGGTACAAATCTCACATGTGGGCAGGGCTTAACAGCAATTTACTCTCATTGACTAGTGAAATTTGGATTGACATCTCGAGTGTCGAGCTGAGGATGACAGTGACGATTACGACGACAACAACAACAGCGACAACGATGCTCTGTGCTGCTCCTGAGCACTCATCTCGAATATGAGACTACCCGAACCTCAAATATGACTTCATTTCCACTTCAAAGTACAAACACTATTACTATACAATGAACGGCCTCCAGAGCAATACTCAATATTTATGACACTGAAGTCTTTACTTCCTGGTCAGGGAGCCATTGATCCAAATCTCACTAGCCACTGAGAGTAAATCGCTGTTAAGCCCTGCACACGTAAGATCCGTGCCTAAATGGTGAAAATAAAACGTTTTGAAAACTATTAAAGAAGAATGCTGTTTATTTGAAGACCATGTTCAGTACACTGTTTTCAGTTTTAGAGAGTTTTTCTTCTCTTTCTCATTGTATATTTTTTGCTCGTTTCTTGAAGTTACGTTCAATACTTTTGGCACAAATTTTATTCCACAGAACTAGAGCTTATTCATTTATATCTGTTATTAAAGTGTGCTGTTAACGTTACATATTTGTGAAGTTTTTAATATTTGATTTATATCAGGTGGGTATGCATGAAAAATTGATTCCTTCATCCAATTTATCCTGGTCTTTCTTGTCATGGAGCCGAAGCTTATTCCAGGAACATGGTGGGAATAGTTGGGACGCCACTCCATCTGCATGCAGCATGTTTGATAGTGATCTAACTGAATATGAATACATTATTTGGATTGAACAGATATGTTCTAACATATTCAAATACAGATATGAATTTGAAGCGCTCTATTTTTTTTTTTGTTTGTTTTGTTTTTAGAAAGCTTGTCAGAAGGGTTCACCGAGCATCTCATTGCACATTGGGATTGGGATCCCGTGGGGCACGACAAAAAAAAAACAAAGAAGACACAGAAGGATTTACTTTACCTTTACAGATGTAAAGCTCAAATAAAGACCGTGTTTGTTAACATGAATACGTAGCACTTACTGTCCAGTCAGGGTTGCAATGCTTTACATTAGGCTACTAGTTTATTTTATACAGTATTTTTGGAAATAGAACTAACTAAATTTAATATAAAATTTCACAGGTCTCATCGTGCAGGAACCGTCAGCCAAAATTCACAAACCAATCTGACAGTGCTGGCATTTTTATCTCTATTTTTCCCCAACCTTTTTTTTTAATTGTTTCTGTTTTTTTTTTTTTAAATTGATTATTTAATTAAAAAACATAACAAAACAAACAAAAACCCCTCCACTAAACCTTCCAGGTTAGTCCACATCCACTGAAGATTTAAATCGGAATAAAAATGCAGATATTTGAAGCACTAACCAGATACAGATAACATTGCCTAGCCACAGTTGATGTGCTGATTGATTGGTTTCATGAACAATTCTGGGGGAAAAAAAAAAGCTGCTATAAGCTCACATCATCAAAAAAAATCACCAGCTAAAAACACACTGGCTGTGTCTCAAACCATATATCATACACTATATTCTCACACTATATACAATGACTAGGACATGTCTATACGGTACCTGGGTTTTTGTACAGTAGTAATGTTTTGTAAGTGGACGTGACAGATCAGCATGTGGTACCTCACATCACTGCGCCGCTGCTTTAATCTTTTCTCTTCTAATTTGCATCTGTAGAGTAGTGCGGCCATAGAGATTTGCTCAGTGTGTCGATCATTTTAAAATAAATTCAAACTGCTCGTTCTTTCATGGCTCCGCCCATTCCAATATGTGGAGTGTCCTAGCACATCATCTGGAGATTAATAGCTTCACAGTGTGAACATAACGCCTGCATGAAAAGTATGTGCTTTGATACATATTATTGGAGAGATCTGAACACACACACACACACACACACACGCGCTACGTTATAGTTCATTCCAAACACTCTTTTTCTATTCCGCTGAGAAATTCGTACGTGGTTGATGTTATTGTATTTTGAACAGCCCCTCCCTCAAGCCTGTTCCTAATCCACTGCAATTTTTCCTACAAATTTTATGCAAATGGTTAACAATTTGAGATCATTTTGCTTTCACTGCATCTTCTGTAAAGGTCTATATAATCAACTAACATGACTGAATAGTGAGAACAGTTACTTTTTAATGCTTAACCATTAATGATTAGTTTACGGCTATATAATCATCATAGCATTAGTAAGGGATAATCCACGGCTAGGTGTGCATTAGACAATTTTAATGCACGATGCGGAGGCGAAGAGCGGTGCCTTAAGTGCATTAAAATTGTGTAACGCGCACCTAGCCGTGGATTATCTCGCTTATACCACGGTCACTTGCCAGCATTCACGAGTTAAAGCTGTCACTGATGTTTGCAGTGCAAAATTTGACGAAAGGATTAAAAATAGCTGTTAATTTTCGTTAGTTATTTTATTTACACGCCATTGGATCTAGAATTCTGCCCCCTCTAAATCAGACACAGAGACAATGTAGTGCAATAAGATTACATTTATTGGATTGAATTATAAAAAGTAGTTATTAGAGAGCGAGGGAGAAAGAGAGAGAGGGATGTGTGTGTGAACAACCTTTGTCTGTGCCGCGTCTCTACTAATAATGAAGCTGTTCTTTTAACTACTGTATGCAGCTGTACCTGTATGTTACTATGGTTACAACTGTTTATAGGTAGCGTAGTAATTTAGAACGGCGATTAAATTGACTGGAACTACCTGTGCATTATATGGTTTGAAGGCACACCTTTCAGCCAATCAGAATTGAGTATTCAGACAGATCATGGTATGATACTGTATTTATCATGGCTATATACAGTAATAGTTTATGGACAGATAGTAAATCAATTTAAAGTGATTACTTTTTGCAGTACCATGAATTTTTGAGAATACTTTGCTCACTTCTCCATCCAACTGCCTTTAATTGTACTATTGATTTTTTCTTTCTTTTTTTAAAAAGCAATATATTCAGTTTGCTAATCAGACCAGAGGTAAAATTTTTTTTTTTTTTTTTTTTTATCTATGAATGTATGTGAAAAATCTCTACTTCTGTAGTTAATATCTGGGCTGATGAGTTTCCTTCAGTTAAATAGCTTAAATAAATGCATGTGATTGCACAAGCCAGAAGATATAGTAACGAAGGTGACATTTTTCATCTTGTGAAATCTAGAGTTCCTGGACTATGACTGTATTTTTCCATATGTTCATCTGCTCTGCTAAAATATTTTATTAAAAAAAAAAAAAAAAAAGTACTTAGTTACATCGTCTGGAACTAAAATACTGTTGACATCTGTCTCTGACAAGCTCAAATGGTGATATTAAGCCATAACTTTAATCTCTGCCATTTCTATTCAGGTTTTCTTATCAGCAAAAATCAAAATGTCGATAAACACACACACACACACACACACACACATTGGTAACTAGATAGAATGTAGGATATATTCCATTCATATTGTATTCCAATAAATTGTCTTTTACCCAGAAACATTGGGAAATGGACAAAGCTTGGCAAAGATCAACTCAAAGGGCACATGATGAGTTACTTTCCACCAGCGCATACATTATGTCGCTTGATGAAAAGTCTCATCACCCTTCAGCCTTAGAGAAATGTGACTCAGTGGCAGCCAGGCAGGGATGGTGGCAGTTTTATTTTAAAACCTGCCTGCAAAGAGAAAGAGGGGAAAAAAAAAAGCTCAAGCCAAAGTAAAAAACTCAATTTTTACTTTAAAAAAAAAAAAAAAAATCCTCCCAGTGCTGGTATTGTGGCACGTCGTTCACTTTAGCCGGTGTCAGAATTTTGACTTTGCCTTTTCCTTTGTTAATGTGCAGTAAACAACACGGCTGTCTGGGGAGCTTGCATTGTGCGGGACATATTTTTACCTTGGAAAAAAGAAAGAAAAAGAGAGAGCGAGAGAGAGTGAGAGAAAGAGAGAGAGAGTGAGAACGAGAGAGGGGAAGTGATTAAAGATGATGCCTTTCACACTCCGCAGTGTGCACAGTGATAAAAGCTGTTATGATTTCGCTTTGACAGGTTAAATCTGGATATCCAGCTAATTGACACCGCCTCAGATTTGTGCTGCCATATCTAAGATATTTGCAAGTTTCATATCGTTAGCGCACATATTTCCTATTCCATATTCCCTGGAGCGATGTGCTGCATACATACCAATGTGCAATGCTTTCACTAAATTTGGCATATATCTTTAAATCGGTATACAAAACCGGTCAGACATGTCCCTTAATTTCTGATGTCATATGATTTCTGCATCTTTAATAATCATAGCAGCATGGAGCAAAAAAAAAAAAAAAAAAGGATGAATTTTTTAAAAATACAATTTGTCCTGAAAATTGCGTGTTTGATCATGCTCCAAGTGTACAAAGCTGTAATATGAGTTCTGGATTTCATTTTTAGAGAAGGATTCCCTTTAGACAGTGCAGGCTTGGAATAGTTTCCTTTGGTGTGATTCTATCATTTACATTTGACATTTATTTACTTCCTAGGCAGGTTACAACCCAAGCACACCACTGAGCAGTTGAGGTTCTCCTTATTACACACACACACACACACACACACACACACACACACACACACACATATATATATATATATATATATATATATATATATATATATATATATATATATATATATATATATATATATATCTGCTTTAATAATATATTTTATGCTCAACATTTTGGGAAATCTCTTATTATTATACTTCTAACTATGGATAGGTAGGGGCATGTAAAATGTCACGAATGTAGGTCATCTACATTGTGTTTTTGATTTTAAACATACAATGTGTTTTAATATGTTTCTACTCAATAAGTGAAGTTTATAAGGTTTACAAAGGGCACGAATATTATAATAACACATAAATTGACATATACCGTATTTTCAGATTTGGGAGGGTTACTTTAAAAATGTATTCCGTTACAGTTACAAATTACTTCATAAAAAATGTAATCAGTAACATAATCCGAGTATCACAACATGAAAGTAATGCAATCTGATTATTTTTGGATTACGTCAAGTCACATATGTAGATAAAGTCAAGAGGAAAACAATATGATCTAAAATACTTTTATTTAGAGCTTATTTTAAAGCTTAATAACATGTTCAATGTTTGGATTTGTTTTAAGAAAAAAAAAATTAAATAAATAAAAGAATAAATGATCACCGTCCCTGATGCAGGTAACATTACATCACAAAAGCTACGGTGACCATATTTTGGTTTTCCAAAATGAGGACACCATAGTGTTACTATGAATGCAGATTTTAATAGACTGAAAAAGACACTATTAGCACTATTAGCATCACATATATATATATATATATATATATATATATATATATATATATATATATATATATATATATATATATATATATATATATACACATTCCTACATTCTTCTGAATGTCCATGGAATAAAATAAAATATTAGATGCCATAAGTGTACCGTGTGCCATCATTAACACATTTGCGTAACCATGTAATATGGTTACTTCCGTTACTCCCCAAGCCTGTGTTTTTCAGGAAACAAACTTTTCAGCAATATATGACACATGATTGTGCTGAGAGGGCAGAGCTGCTTTGAAGCTGCTATGTTTCAGATAAATAAAATAAAATAAAAATACAAATAAAAATAAAAAGTTTAAGGTCAGGTTAACATGGCTAATATAATAATCTGACAAATAAAAACAATAATCCAAATAAGAAACAGTCATGTACATAATTAATTACCGTGTAGTTACCACAAACAAGAATTTTGACAGGTTTTCATGTACTGCGAAAAATAAATAGCCATGACAATACCTCCACCGTTCTTGAATGATGAGCTTGTATGTTTTGGATCATGAGCAGATCCATCCTTTCTCCACACTTTGGCATTTCCATCACTTTGGTACAGGTTCATTTTGGTTCCAGAACTTTTGTATTTCTTTGTGATTTCCAATCTGGCTTTCCTATTCTTACTGCTGATGAGTGGTTTGCATCTTGTGGTACGGCCTCTATATTTCTACACTTGAAGTCTTTTTCGAATGGTGGCTTGTGAAAACTTCAACCCTGCCCTGTAAAGGTTGTTGGTGATGTCACTAACTCTTGTTTTTGGGTTTTTCTTCACAGCTCATCAACTGCTGTTGTGTTTTTACTGTAGGCTGACCTGCTTCATGTCTGGTTGTTAGTACACCAGTGGTTTCTTTCTTTTTCAGGACATTCCAAATTGTTGTATTGGCTATGCTTTCCAGTGGCTCTGATAGATTTTCCTCTTTTCTCAGCTTCAAAATGGCTTGCTTTTCTCCCATAGACAGCTCTCTGCTCTTCATATTGGATTATCCTTTTTAACAACAAATGCAGTCTTCACAGGCAAAACCCAGGCCTCAAACCAAGAGTAGATGTTCAGAGCTATTAAACCTTTAAACAGTCAATTTAACAGGGCACACCTGTTCAGCAAAAAACACCTATCAGTTACATGTTCCAATATTTTTGATCACTTCAAAAATAAAATAAAATAAAGGGTGGGTTCAAACAAAAGGTACCATGTTCTAAGTTGTATAACACATTTAGATGTAAGTATGAGGAAAATGAAAGCTGAAATTCTGATCTACACATTCACTCTCACATTCATTTTTTTGATCTCAAACCCAAATGCCTTCGATGTATAGCAAAAACAATAGAATTGGATTTTATGTTTTTGGAGGGGAATGTATATACGTAATTCAAAGTTATACATAAAGGTGTTTGGATAAAACAAACATGAAAGCAAGCTGTTCTTAGCAGTTCTTAAGTAATTTCATCCAATTTTCTAACACTGTATAATTTCAGTGATTTAAAAAAAACAAAAAAAAAAAAACTAATTTTGTTAACTGAAGAAGAGTTCCATTTGGATAAACATGGTGACAGCATCTGCAGTTTAGTCGTAGCATTTATGATTTTTGTCCCTTGGTACAAAGATATGGAGAAAAAGCCTATTCACTGAATGGGAAAGGACACGGGATGTGAAAGTCGTCGTGCATTGGCTCCTAGAAGCAATTATTACATAATTCGTACTCATGAGTCCCAGCCTTGTTAGCCAATAGAAAACAAGGAGGCGGGGCTGTGGTCTCTGATTGCTAAAGATATCATTTAATTACTTGGATTACATTCAAAGAGAACATTAGCTACTTGTCACAATCTGACATCGTCACTAGGACATAGACACTAAATGCTGCTCCTTGAAGGTGCATACATTTGCTTCCAATTAACATAGAAATCATGCAAATTGATATTTTTAAGATGGCTACATATGAGCAGCTCAGTTGGAATCTGCAGTTGGATTCTCTCATTCTGATTGCCAGAATGCTTTGACTCTCAACATCTCTGTCGGTTCTCATATTTTAACTTATAATGTACTGTCTTGAGCTTAGAACCTTAATATCTGAGCTACTACAGAGACAGTATGAATAGAGACAGACCACTGATCAGAAACATGCTATTCAACATGGCAGCTGTATTATATACGTAAGTTCTGCTCTTCAGTAAATAGAGCCAATTGCCTTGTTGATAATAACATTACATTGTCAGATTCTTGCATGGACATATGGACAGATATTGGTTATGGAGAATAGCACAAATGTGCAGTGGCTGGATCAACTTGAAAAAATATGTTTTTTATGACATGTCCTTAGAGCTAAATGCGGCACATTATTTTAAAAAAATTTGGTCAAATTTTAAGTGATTGCAAATCCAGTTTGTGGATCTCTTCTCATTCGAGTAAATATGAGCCTGGTCTTATATGACTGAAAATAACTACCCAGGATTTTGGCCAATATGGCTACTGAGTAGACAGACTTTACTAGAATGACTTTGGCAACTATTACGCTAGACATCAAGCGCTTTGGAAAGTCTTAAAACCGATGGCTTTAAGCTGAATTCGGATTTGGGGGAGCGATATACAGTATCGTCTGCCACAGTAATGAGCACTTATTTGATATTTGGCTTTTAAGGAACCCTTATTAAAAATAGAACATATTCTAGCTTTTGCTAGCAAGTGTGTTACATTTTGCCAATACGCTTAGCCAAGATCTGCCTACTTTCACAGGTAGAGGCCAAACATATAAAGTGCTGTGAAAAAGTATTTTTTTGATTTCTTCTGTTTTTGTGTATATCTCATACCAAATTTGTTTCAGAAATTAAAACAAGATCTAAAATAAAACACAGGCAACCTGAGTAAACACAAAATATTGATTATAACTTATATTATAAATGATAATGTTATTTATTGAAGCACAGAAGTTATACAATTCCAAATGGGCCTGTGTGAAAATGTATTTGCCCCCATAGTTACTAATTCCTCAAATCTAGGAACCTGCAACGCTAATGGGGTTGAGCAGGACTAGACACAACCAGGCCTGATTACTGCAATCCCTGTTCAATCAAATCAACACTTAAATGGAACTTTTTCAACAGCATGAAGTTGGTTAAAAGGTCTTACCCAGTAACACACTACGCTAAAACTGAAGGAAATTCCAGAAATGATGAGTAAGAAGGTGATTGAAATACATCAGTCTGGGAAGGGTTACAAAGCTATTTCAAAGGCTCTGGGACTCCAAAAGACCACAGTGAGAGCCATTATCTCCAAATGGAAAATAACTCGGCACAGTAGTGAACTTTCCCAGAAATGGCCACCCTTCTAAAATTCCTCTAAGAGTACAGTAACTACTCATCCAGCAAGTCACAAAAGAGCCAAGGACAACATCAAAGGACCTACAGGCCTCTCTTGCATCATTAAAGGTTCATGACTCCACTATCAGAAAGACACTGTGCAAAAATGGCATCCATGGAAGAGTGGCGAGGTGAACACCACTGCTAACCCAGAAGAACATTAAGGGTCATCTGAATTTTGCCAAAACACACCTTGATGATCCTCAAACCTTTTGGGAGAATGTTCTATGGATTAATAAGTCGAAAGTGGAACTGTTTGGAAGACAAGGGTCCCATTATATCTAACGTAAACCAAACACAGAATTCTAACAACATAACTACGGTCAAGCATGGTGGTGGTAGTGTGATGGTGTGGGGATGCTTTGCTGCTTCACGGCCTGGGCAACTTGCAATAATTGAGGGAAACATGAATGCTACTCTCTACCAGAAAATCTTAAAGTAGAATGTCCGATCTTCAGTTGAAACTCAAGGGCAACTGGATTATGCACCAAGACAATGGTCCAAAGCATAGGAGTCCTAGTCCTAGAAGTAAGTGAAAGACTAATCTCCAGTTATCAGAAGCGTTTGGTTGCAGTTATTGCTGCTAATGGTGACACAAACAAATTTAAAGTTTAAGGGTCAATTAGTTTATCACAATGGTGATAGGTGTTGGATATCTTTTTTTGTCTAATAAAAAAAATCAATAAAAACTATATTGTGTGTTTACTCAGGTTGCCTTTGTTTTATATTGTATCTCGTTTGAAGATCTGAAACTGTTTAGTTTGAGATATACACAAAAACAGAAGAAATCAGGGTATACTTTTTCACAGCACTGTACATTTACATGCACTGCTAACTATTTCAAACAAAACTCTCAAATTTTTAAAGATGAGTCTAAAGACATGTCTCATTCCAGTGACTAGATCTTCATTTTCTCTTCTCACAATTTGGTCATTTTGCCAGTTCCCATACAATAGGTAGCTCTCCCTTATCACATGACAACTACCAATCAGGCAGGGTAAAGGCTAGGATATGCTTGTGAGAAGCATGAAGCCAGCCACCACATCTTTTCAAATTGCTGCTCATGCTACATCACACCAATAACTGCCCTTCTGCATACATGAACTCATAGACTGATATGACTGGCCAGTGTCTTCCTGATTGGCAGGAGAGAGTAACTCCATCCATCCCACTCAGACAGCATGGCCAATTCTGCTTTCTTGACTCCTGGACACGGCATCAAGGCTGTGGATTCAAACTCAAGATCTCCCAATGAGTATGACCATTTTTCTGGTGTGCCACTCCAGAGTCACTATATCTTCTTTTGAACAACTCATTCTGTCACATTTTTCAAAGTTTATTTACCTGTGGAAACAGATATACAGAAGTGTAGAGCACCAGACAGACTGCAACCTTCAAGATCCTGAAGCATGTAGCCAGAAAAGTGTACCAAATAGATCAGACACTCATTAGGCAGACCATGGCTGAGACTATTAGCTTAAAACCACTTGTGTTAGCTAATTTGCTAACACATTTGGATGTTTATCTCAAACCTCAGTCCAAAATCAGTGAGTTAATCAGAGCTCTGTCTTCTGGAAAAGCTGAGCTATACAGCTGCTTTTGTGCTTGGCACTGATATGTAACAGATGCCTAAATCTCCTCCACTAAGTCACAGTTTAAGGCGGAGCTACAGATTCAGCCGTTTTCAGCCTGTAGGTGGAGCAAACACATTTAAAATATGTTTATTCAGAAAATGTGTTTCTTTTTGAAATAATATACTTGTAATGAAATGAATACTTCGCCAGTCTCGTGTGTGAATGGGTATTTATAATTTGCCAAAGAGAATTTGGGTTGATTTACCCTTTAAATACGTCATCGTTATATGTGGTGTGACTGTGGAATCTGAACCTCATGACAGTGTTTGGAAGAAGAGGACTTTTGGCTAATTAAATATGCGAATATTTATAAGGAAGAAGTCTCAGCACCAGCTGTGGATGCTGAAGTTCTCTCCCCCCTGGGAAAGAGTCAAGCTGTTCTGTCTGTCTCTCTCTCTCTCTCTCACTCACACACACACACACACACACACACACACACACGGTTTCTCTCTTTGTCTCTCTCTCTTTCACCAAATTTTTCTTTTCCCCTTCATATTTGCTCAGATGCTCTTTCATTCCATTCTCTCTGTTTCTCTTTTTTCTTATTCTCATTCTTTCATTCTTACTCATTTCTTCCCTCTCTGTCTCCAGACTATGAGTGACATTCTCAAGGACCTTCCATTCAAGCAGAGTTGATGTTATT
Source organism: Ictalurus furcatus (assembly GCF_023375685.1). Classification (NCBI taxonomy): domain Eukaryota; kingdom Metazoa; phylum Chordata; class Actinopteri; order Siluriformes; family Ictaluridae; genus Ictalurus; species Ictalurus furcatus. The sequence goes on along the minus strand of NC_071277.1, from coordinate 3,505,189 downwards.
TGACAAACACTCTATAAAAAGTGTGTGTGTGTGTGTGTGTGTTTTATTCTACAATCATACATTCTTACTATAAAGTAAGGGTTATAACCAATTGTTTAGGGCCCCCAAACAGTCGGTGGCTACCGGCTAACCTGTTATTCTCTAATGCAGCGGTTCTTAACCTGGGGACCCCCAGGGGTCGCAAAGCGGCAGCAGGGTGGTCACGGGAAAACTAATTTTGAACGAGCGTACACAGAGGTTCATGTGCGAATTTTTGGATATCCGTGCACACCATATACAGAGATCAACATATCTCTGTGCGGCTGGTTTTTCAGCTCTGGTGTACCTGAAGAACAAGTACAGAGCCAGACTCATATTTGAAGATGTTTTTTCCTCAGACCTATCCAGCATCGCATCCTCTATCGAAGCCCAACCATTCCACTGTGTGAGTAGTCCGAAATATTGAAATTGTTTTATATTATATTAATTTTTTTCTATCTAACATCCAGAGACGGAGTGGGGGGTGGGGGGATTGCAAAATATTGCCATTCTTAAAAGTGGCTTGCACTCGCAAAACAGTTAAGAACTGCTGCTCTAAGGCCTGCGGTGCCAGGTTAATGCCTATAATTGCTGGCTAAGAGTGTAATGACTAGTTGTTTTCCTTCCATGAACACCTGTACCTATTTTTCTGTTGATATATGGAAATATTTAACACATTCACACTCACAAAGCAAAGATCCATGTGTATCAGATTTTAAAGCAGGTCTTAACAGAGAAGTTGAAATGGTAATCCAATGATCAATCCGCAACGAACAAACAAAGGTTATTTTTGCCCTTGTTATCCAAATTAAACATGACTGTAGTCAAAATATTACAAGGCAGACAAAGGGAAGGCAAGACTTTGCAAAGTGTTGATGATAACCATGTGCTTGTAGAGTGGCCCCAAGAAGTGACCATAGAAGAGGTCGTTCCAGTTGATCGCAACCTTCCCTGGTGAGGAAAGGAAATGTCCTGAGCTCTTGTTACACTATAAAGAGATATAACATGCAAACACTATTGGTGCCAGGTGCTAGAAGTAACCAGTTATTACTATTAATTGATTCTTCCTATTAATTCAGAGTGGAACACAGACAGTATAATATGTAGCATAATATGCAGAAATCATGCATTTATTAAAACTTTCTTCTGATCAATATTAATTTGAAAAAAAGTGTTATGTTAACTAAGTACTATTTTTTTGCGTACAAAAATAACATGTTTAAAATGAGTGCGAGGTGAAAGAACAATGTGGCTTAGAACCCCTCTCAGTGTTTTATACACAGCCAACACTTGCTGATTCTCACCTGACTCTCTCAGGCATGACCTGTTTGACAGCAAGCTGGTTTTTTTTTTACATTTTTTTTTTTTTTTTTATGAAACTAGAGCATAGAAGCATTTACACCCATGCCCCAGCCTCCTGAACCAGGTGTGTGTGTGAGTGTGTGTGTTTATTCATGTTTGAGCACAATTTGCATTCTCGCTCGTGTTTCCCCGCTGTGTATTTTCAGGTTGCTCAATGCTCACCTTCCTGTCTCTTCTCATTACAGGCAGACGTGCAGGGAAGACTTCCCTCAAGGTTTTTTGTTGTTACTGGAAAGAAAAAAAAAACAGACATATGCCACTGACATCAGATTACTCAATCTAGACAAAAGTACAGACATTAAAGAAAAGATTCAGGATGTGTGTGTGAGAGAGAGAGAGAGAGAGCGAGAGCGAGAGAGAGAGAGAGAGAGAGAGAGAGAGAGAGAGAGAGCGAGAGAGACGGTGAAAGATAAGAAGAGAAAGTGTGAGACAGAGTCCGTTATTTACACAATATGGACAGATTACTGCCTGAGAGAGAGTCAGTCAGGACTATAGCCCTCCCTCCCCCCCAACACACAACCCTGCCCCCCCCTCCCCACACACACACACTCCAACACTACTGTCCCATAAATAGTGTGATTATTGTCATTAGATTAGCCAGTCTTAAAGAAGCATTTCCACTCACTGCCTGTCACTTCATTGGTAAATGCACATATTCAGCAGGGGCTTGGGAAAGCCGTTCACCAGGTGCAGTATACAGCAGCAATCTGGAGAAATTTGGAGAGAAAGAGTAACTTGGAACATCGCTGATATATCCAAACACATACATTATTCAGATTGAACAGAATGTGATATGAATACAGATAGGAATAGAAGGCACACTATTGAGCTTATTTTTTTTGTTTTATTTTTTTTTAAGCTCGAAAGAAAGTTTTGCAGAGGAAAAAGCTGACACTAGAGGTATGCATCAGGACCGAGATCCCGCAGGATGCAACAAAAAAGTTGCATGAGGGGGAGGTTTCTATTTTCTTGCGCCTTATACTGCGTTTGACTAACTCTGACTAGGAAAAACCAAAGAAAACACCCCCCTTAACTAAGAATTCCTACTTGGAAACTCAGGAAGATCTCCTCAACCCTGAGTTCACAGCATGAACAGTAAAAAAAAGTAGCACTTCCGAACTTTTAAATAAGCTATGCTGTATATACACTATATGGTCAAAAGTTTGTGGACACCGGACCATCACAGCCATATGTGGTTCTTCCCCAAACTGCTGCCGCAAAACTGGAAGCATACAATTATACATGTTGTCTTTGTATGCTGTAACATTACAATTTCCCTTTACTGGAACTAAGTGGCATGACATATTCCAGTATGACAATGTACCTGTGCACAAAGCAAAGTGCATGAAGACATGGTTTGCCAAAGTTGGAGAGAAAGAACTTGAGTGGCCTACACAGAGCCCTGACATCAGTAAAGCCTTTGTGGCTGAATGAACACAAATCCCCACAGCCACATTCAAAAATCTAGTGGAAAGCCTTCCCAGAATAGTGGAGGATATTATAACAGCAAAAGGGACTAAATCTGGAATGGGATACTCAACAAGCACATATTGGTGTGATAATCAGGTGTCCACATACTTTTGGCCATGTAGTGTACAAGTATTTACTTTACATCAATCAGGATACAGCAATGTTTGCTTGTTAAATTTATTTGTATTACTCTGAATGTATAGCTCACGGTTTTAAGGAGGTAAATATACATCAATCATCACAGTTAGCGTTAGCTAGCTAGCTTGCTGCTAACAAAAGACAAACATGCAGGTGTCCAAGTTTTTGTGCCACTCTGTAGCTTGAATGTGCAAAGGTCAAAAATGACATAAATTTGAGTTTGAACTTCCTATTTCTGAGGTAAGTTAAACTGAGCATTACATCAAGCTGCTTCCTTTTATTCAGCATCGCAGAAAAAAATTTATGATATACTACTACCCAGTATTTTCACACAGAAACAGTACTACATATAAGTCACACATTCAATCCATCTGCGCCAACTTAAGCCAGTTTCAGACTGTGATTATAGTAGCCCCGCGACCCAGTAGGCTAAGCGGTATAGAAAATGGATGGATGATTACAGTAGATTGTTAAGATTATTACTTGTCATACTGCATGCATAAAATCTTGCCTACATTCTTTAACAGATAACGTGTTCTCCATGATAGATTATATACCTGTGATAAAAGAAAATATTGTGCGTACAAATCACTATGTTTTGCTTACTGCCAGAACTTCGTCGTCGACTGTCTTTGGTTGTAAAAGCAATAAATTGACCACTGGTGCACATGTGTTCTAAGACCTCCGATCATAACCATTACTTTAAGAATTCTTATTCTTTTGACAACAAACTTGAGTGTAAACCTGGAATTAATTATAATAAACATAACTAATACCCAAGTATACAACAGCATCTGGGAAACATGACACATGGGAAGAGTCGATATATCAGTTAAAACAAGACATAATACAGAGGGACAGTGATTAAACCGCATGTTTGTGTTGGTTCTGATTAACTATACATATCATTGTTGTACACTTTGCAGCTACAGGATTCACAGTCAGGGTAGCATTATATTATTTTATGTTCTATATTTCCTTTTGTTCTGGATTGCTGGAAGGGAAGTTCTCCTATTTTTTTTTTTTACTTGCCGAGTACCAACCAATAACAAAGTCATCACCCTGTGACCATTACCTCATGTGACAAAGCCTGAATGTGTGGCAGATATCAAATAGAAAACCAATTTCAGCACAGTAATAGTAATAAATCAAGTTTTCATCATTTCAAAAGTCTAAAATTGTCTGTAGTAATTTGTTTTTATTTTTGTGTCCAGCGAACTTAGCTGTTATACAACAAAAACAACAACAACAACAACAACAACAGTAACAACAACAGTAACAACAACAATAATATTTAAAGCTGCAAATAGCATTTTCAGGGGCCAAGCACCCAGACTCGTTACAATTGTTACAATTGTTGCCTAAGCAATCACAGGAAAGAAGAGCCATAACTTTAAGCAAAGGGATTCAAGAGTGATATGTAGTTTCACCCATGATGTGTATGTTTTGACCACAAAAATTGGTGGAATTCTCTGACTCTAGGAGACCTAGGAGGTCTAGATGAACAAATGGGCAGCACGGTGACATTGCTGCAGAAGCTGCTACTACTGCTGTACCCTGGAGGAATAGCAAAAATGGAAGTTAAATGTAACATTGTATGCATTTTTAGCATGTTATTGTATCTTTTGACCAGTAAGTGACACTGTTACAAAATTTGTTTATTACCTCAGATCATGGTCCTGAAGCTGCCTACCAAGTCCTATTTGGCGGCTTGACTGTCAGATTTATTGGACCATTACAGGCAAACCATTTAGAGTATTCAAAATTATTTTGATAAATGTTGTGAAGCTTACTCTGAAGATGATGTCTGCCAAATGTGGTGATGATTGGCCAAAATATGTAGGAGGAGTAGTGAAAAAACAAAATCCAAAATGGCATGAAATCTAATAAGGGTGCATTGAACTTGTCTTGACCCTGAGATGCCTTGCTTTTAAATTTTGGACACAGTTCAAAAGTTATGACCATAAACCTATTTCCAAATTAGGCCCAAATTTCACCCGATGGTGGTGCTAGAGTCTTGGCAAGACTTGGCCCAATTTGGTCAGAATGTTACTTAGAACCTCCCCAATCAGTGTGGCAAATTTCGCAACTTTTTACTAGCCAGAAGAAGAAGAAGAAGAAGAAGAAGAAGAAAGAGAAGAAGGAGAAGAAGGAGAAGAAGAAGAAACAACAACAACAACAACAACAACAACAACAACAACAATAATAATAATAATAATAAAAATAAGAAGAATAGCGGTTTGTTTTCCATATTACTTTATTATTCTTGTTGTTTTCTTTATATATTGTTTATATTGGTATGCAAGTTATGCTAATAAAACTGTACTGAGGTGAATTTAAAGAATTAAGAAACAAGTTGAAATGAAAAAGGTCATCAAAAATGGCTGGTGGATATAAATTTGAAGCAGGAAGGTCATGCTAGTGGTGTCATATTATCCCCATTTTTTATTTCCACTTCCACCTGTATACACACAAACACACACACACACACACACACACACACTCATCTGCCATCAATAATCGTAAAAGATCATGGCAGAGATTCAAAAAATCATCAGTGAAATAAATAAAACTGCATTACTATAAAATCTAGAGTAAGCAATTGACAGCACTGATGTTCCTTTCATTAAATTTCATAGTTTGAGATTAGCATATTCTATTGACACTGAGCTGCTCTTCAGTTTGAGGAGCATTCTCTCTGCAAGCTGAGCCTCATCCAATTCTCCACTCTCCAGTCATGCTCCTCTCTTTCTTCCGTTCTCTCTCCCTCTCTCCCTTGCCTCTCCATTTCCATAAGAACCCCCCCCCCCCCATCACAAACATACACACACCCACACACACACACACCATGGCTTAACATGTGCTGTGGCCAATTATCTTTATCCGATCATCAGCTCCCCTAATCATTGATTGATTCCGTGCTAGTGATGGCAGGAGTCGCATGTCAAGGGCTTATTATTTTCTAACTTCTTTTCATTCTTTCATTCATTCATTTTGGTTTCTTCATTATATCGTGTCATGTCAGGGGAGTAATCGTAATCAGAGTCAAAATCACTGAAGTGAGCTGAAGGAGTGTTCATTTCTTTTTGAATTAGTTGAATACTCGAGTATGTGTTGGTTACTGGTATTTGGTTTTTATTTTAATATTCGGAAGCTTCGTCTTTACCTTTCTACTCCTTATACGGCATAATTACCCCATATATTCAACATAATAATGATTTCTCCACTCTATGTAGTGCACTGTATTTTAAAATTTTGAGCCATATGGAATTTACTTCCTGTCATGTGACCTAAATTATGTGCTACTGTAGAATTATTATTATTATTTTTTTTATCCATCCATCCATCCATCCAGTTTCCATACCACTTATCCTGCACAGGGTCACAGGGAGCCTGAAGCCTATCGCAGTGGAGGTGGAGGACATCCTAAATGGGGTGCCATCCCATTGCAGGGTGCACACATTCACACACTATGGACAATTTGGAAATGCCAATCAGATTACAACACATGTCTTTTGACAGGGGGAGCAAACTGGAGTACTGGGCAGAGGCAGCATTTGAATCCCCAACCCCAGAGGTACAAGGCCAACGTGCTAACCACTAAGCCACTGTGCTTTTATAAATGTAAAATACAGTGAATCATATGCTTAAATAAGCAGCTGATGGACAGAACAAAAACCAAAAATATAGCTATAATGTTGGGGGACCAAGCACTTACATTTTTAGTGTATTATGCTGCCCTGTGGCATAGCATGAGCTGCAGCTATGAAAAGATGCAATGGCTCGCTTCTTCACATGTCACACATGTTTACATAGATTTCCTCTGGGTTCTCCTGTTTCCTCCCAACTCCCAAAAATGTGCCAGTAGGTGGACTGGTTACGCTAAATTCCCCCTAAGTGTAAATGAGCATGTGAATGTGGCATTAGGATAGACTCTGGATCCATCGTGACCCTGATCAGTACATTTACATGGACAACAATAATCCAGTATTAAGCCGATTAAGACGATACTCTAATTAAGAAACTAGCATGTAAACAGCAATTTTTTATTACCTTAATCCGACTAAAGTCATACTCGAAGTAAACACGAATGGAATTAAGACGTGTGGAGTATTCCTGTTTTAGTCGCGTTATCGACGTGTATTACAGACATGTACACACCTTAATCACACTATTAACGTCATGTGGGAGCTTTCACGACATTTTGCGACAGGACACGATCACACACGGCAGTGCTCAACCGTTTGACGGCAAACAGGAGAGCATCGCTTCGTCAGAAACCGTGTACTTACTTGCTATATAGTAGGCGAAATACATGTGTTTCAGCTCCTATGTAGTAGGCAAGTGTGCGGTTTTGAAGTCAGCAGAAGGCTTCAAGCAGTCGTCTATTTGCACGTACAGCACGACAAATAATTAACCGCACTTGAAGCTTTCATAAAATTAAAAATAAAAACACCCAAAACTGTATACGGTACCATAACGAAGACCAACTGTATGTTGATACGTGAAATTCTGGAGGGGACGTCGGACGGCGTGGCGCGGTGACGTAATGACGTGTGCCGTTAATTGAACTCTGTTCCATAACATGAAAAACAGGAGCATGAAAGGAGTATTCTAAATGCGACTGATGTAAACACCTTAGTCACATTATTATCTTGCTCAGATAAGGTCAATAATTAGATTACTGCTGTCCATGTAAACGTAGTCAATTTCTCAATTCCTGTAATTGCTGTAGCAGTGGGAATGAAAGAAAACTGTTAGGAATATCATCGTTTCCCTCAAACATGTTGATAAATTATACTAGATTGCTAAATTTGCACTGTAATTACACTGTGATCACTGTAATTATATGGGCCCTTCTCATTGTGTCTCAGCGCTGCCCAAATATTTAGACTCTAGAAAATGAATGCAAAAGTGTAAAGTGTAAAAAATAAGTTTAGCTTATTTTTTTTGTGATTTTTAAAAAAGTTTTACCCCTTATGCAAAATCCTAAATAATCACAAAAGCAGGCTTTATAGGCTTTCCAAAAACCACTCTTGAATTATATTCCTTTTCATGGGTGTTAACACTGAATGTATGAAGTAAAGATGGTGTAAAACAAAAAGAAAACCTGGTGTTGATTCTACAGAATGCTGTGCTTCAGAGTCAGAATAAATACATGAAAGAAATCGAGTGATTTAATATATTCGTGCTCAGGCACCTCTTGATCCTGCAGTGGCCACTGGGAAATCTGCAGGAGAGACTTTCCAAGGAGAACTGTTATAAATATGGCATTTGATAATCACACTTTTCAAATGCCCATATTGAAAATCTCTTGATATTAAAGTAATCCGGTGTATTATTATGAACATAATAATGTCTCTTCTGGCCAGGGCACACTCGTGTCTCTGTCACATTCAATCAAAATGCAAATGTTTTAGTTCAAAGCCACTTGGTCACTCATGCAGTAACCTTTTAGTCAGATCTGGGAAAAATATTTGCTCCTATTCATCACTGCTAGTATTTTATGAAGATAGTTTATTGAATATTTATATTCAGTGGATTCTCTTGTTCTAAATATCTAAACATGTATTGTTTGTATAACACTGACTGTGACCAATATTGACCCTAAGTTATTTGCTGCCCCAGATGAAATATTACTTGATAATGATAATGTATTTGCTTTTGTATTTTGAGTGCTGCTGTTCATTCTCTGAGCTCAGTGTTTGCTCCTCTACTGAACTCAGCTCTGCGGGGTTTGGTTCTCATCTTGCAGCTCAGCTGGTTTTCAGTTTGTTCTGCTTTCCTCACACATGCCTTGCTTGTTATATCACATGGTTACCTTGTGCACAATTTGGACATTTTCACTCAGGGGTGTACTCGCTTTTGTTGCCAGCGGTTTAGACATTAATGGCTGTGTGTTGAGTTATTTTGAGGGGGCAGCAAATTTACACTGTTACACAAGCTGTACACTCACTACTTTACATTGTAGCAAAGTGTCATTTCTTCAGTGTTGTCACATGAAAAGATATAATCAAATATTTACAAACATGTGAGGGGTGGACTCACTTTTGTGAGATACTGTATAAGTAGGAAACAAGAAACTCAGAATGTATCCTGAAAGTATGAGAAGTATGAAGAAGCATGAGAATTCATTCTACAAATGGTCAAGAAATGTAGGAAAGCAGAAACATTTGTGGTTTTGGCAAAGTATGTAGTGAGTTAGTTGAAAAGCAAGCATGACTCAGACAGTAACCTGAGCTCATGATAAAACTGGGAACCCTGGAGCTGTGAGGTGGAAACACTACCCACTGCTCCACCCTATCACACTGTGTGAGTACAGTTAAGCTTTATTTAATTATGTATGAATTTGTTTCAGGATTTTTTAGTCAGACCTACATATAAACATTTGTTATACAAAGCAGTAAGCAGTAAAAACTAAACTAACTCCATATTTGGTGTGAACAACATTTGCTTTTAAAGTGCACCAGTTCTCTAAGAAAGACTGGCATGCAATTTTATGAGAAAGCTGGCTAGTACGTTCCTGTTGTTGTAGTTGATGTATCAATTTCACCTGGTAAAATCAGGTAGCATCCATTATGTTTTGTTTTTTTTTAATCTAAAATGTGCTGAAAGTTGACCTAATACCTTCTTGGTGCATCATACATACCTTACACATTTCTCTGTGTCACGTAATTTAATGTAATGAAGATAGAGGACAGATGCAGATAAGTGTTTTATTATAGGAGATATACGCAGACAAATCCAAATCATGAAACAATAGATGCAACAGATGCAAGACTTACTAGCAGATCCTGTGATAAAAATTTGGGGTTCTTGGAGACTTATTTTTGCTCTTGTCCTGGACAAATTGCCAGGACAAGAGCAAATTGTCTGCCAATTGTCTGGACTATCAATCCACGGAAGGCTGATAGTCCAGACAACATTCCTGGCAGAGTGCTCAGAGGATGTGCAGACAAGCTACGAGATGTTCTCACTGACATCTTCGACATCTCCCTGAGCAGCGCCATCGTTCCAACATGCTTCAAGGCCACCACCATTGTCCCCGTGCTGAAGAAGTCTTCAGTGTCCTGCCTCAATGACTACCATCCCATTTCACTTGCATCCATCATCATGAAGTGCCTCAAGAGGCTCATCATGAGGCACATCAAGACCCTGCTGACCCCCTCACTGGACCTGCAGCAGTTCACGCATCACCCCAACTGCTCAATGGATGATGCCATCATTACCACCCTACATCTGACTGTCACCCACCTGGACAAAAAGGACACCTACGTTTGAATGCTGTTCATAGACTTCAGTTCAGCATTCAACACATTCATTCCTCAGCACCTGATTGGAAAGCTGAACCTACTGGGCCTGAACACTTCCACCTGCAACTGGATCCTAGACTTTCTGACTGGGAGACCTCAGTCAGTCCGGATCAGGAACAACATCTCCAGCACTGCCACGGGGGCCCCTCACGGCTGTGTGCTCAGTCCACTGCTGTTCACTCTGCTGACTCATGACTGTGCAGCAACGCACAGCTCGAATCACATCATCAACTTCGCTGATGACATGACCATGGTGGGTCTCATCAGCAAGAATGACGAGTCGATGAGCATACAGAGAGAAGATACAGAGGCTAACGGACTGGTGCAGAGCCAACAACCTGTCTCTGAATGTGGACAAAATGAAAGAGATGGTTGCTGACTTCAGGAGAGCATGGAGCGACCACTCTCTGCTGAACATTGACGGCTCATCCATAGCTCCATAGCCAAGAAAGCCCAGCAGCATCTCTACTTTCTGCGAAGGCTGAAAAAAGCCTATCTCCCACCCCTCATCCTCACCACATTCTACAGAGGAACTATTGAGAGCATCCTGAGCAGCTGCATCACTGCCTGGTTCAGAAATGGCACCTTATCGGATCGCAAGGCCCTGCAGCGGTTAGTGAGGACAGCTGAGAAGATCATTGGGGTCTCTCTTACCTCCATCATAGAAATTTACACCACACGCTGCATCCGCAAAGCCACCAGCATTGTGGATGAACCCACGCACCCCGCACACAAACTCTTCACCCTGCTGCCGTCTAGAAAAATGTATCGAAGCGTTCGGGCCCTCATGGCCAGACTGTGTAACAACTTCTTTCCCCAAGCCATCAGACTCCTCAATATACACACGCACACACACACACTGAGCTGACCCCCATCCCACTCCCATTGCAATATTTGCACATTCCTGCACTGACACTTGTGCATTTTTGCTGCTACTATACTTATAAAAATATTGTATATAATTTATTGTCACTATTATACACTTTACCTGGAACATTATTTCATGTCACTGTGTACTGTACCAGCTGTATACGGTTGAAATGACAATAAAGCCACTTGAACTTGAACTTGAGAATTGACAGATTGCATTTTTCCCATATCATTGTATTGTTGTTTGAGCAGTGTATGTTGTGTTTGGTGTGTGTTTGAGCTGTTTAGGGCAACTTGGATGGACAATAGTTGACATCTTCAATCTGAAATTTTGGATATCATCATGTTATGCTGTTTACATGACCAATTGAGCTGACAAAAATCAGATATTAATAATATTATTAGAATGATTAAAAGCAATTAGTGTTCATTGTTATGGGGTCTTAATGAATGACCTAAGTCTGTACTTTCCTCAGTTGTCCCTACTGCTTTCAGGCAATAAGAACAGAATGTACCAGACTTATATTAGTGAAGAATGATGGCAAGTTGTTTGAGAAATACAATTTCTTATATTGCCCCTAGTTCTCTGTCACAGACTCAGACTTTTGGACTTTACTGTAGATGTGAATAGCCCACTCCAGTGATCCCAATCTCAAAAGGTCCCACCCCCTTTTTTTTTTTAGAACATAACAAAATCAGCAGTGAGTTTCTCTCCAGCAAGATCAAAATATCAAAAAAAAAAAAAACCCAAAAAAACACTTCCATCTCAAAGTGTTGGGATGCTCGTCCATCACAACTTTTGTGGCTTTTGGGCCTCCCGGGTTCGATCAATCCTACTTAGCGCTTTATATCACAATCTTTCCTAGCATGCTGACAGATAATTCCTCTGCTTGAGCAATTTAGTGGTAATGCTATAAAATCTCTTCTTCTAGTGAGAGGGAGAGTGATTACTCCCCTTAAAATGCACTTGCACAATGGAGGTCGTTACCATATGTAGAAGTGAACTGTATGTCATACAGTTGGTAAATGTTTTAGTGCTTTTCCGTCATCACAAAGTCATTGTTTCCTTTAAATGATGATCGCACTCTTGCAATAATGCTGAACAATGGAGGATAATACAGAACATAACGGAGGGCACTATAACCCCTCTGGAGTGTTTAGAAAGGTTGTGTCCTAGTGCCCCAGGGTGCCTCTTTAGATTTTAAATATACTGTAAACATTTATTTTAAAATCCCCAGTCCATCTTATCTTCAACTTGTAGTATAATACATCACATGATACTAAGAAATAGATGGGAAACAAGAAAAGTTTCATCTTGACCCAGACATTAAAGTAACAGGTTCGGGAAAAAATCAGTTGTATCCAATGTTTCTCATGACAAATATAACTGATGTGCCAAGGCATGTCAATTTTTCTCCAACATTTGCTTTCTTAATTTCGCATTAAGACTAATGTACCGAACAAGTAATGGAAGTCTGTTTTAAACCACATCCCTGTCTTTAGGAATGTCACATAGATTACAGATGTGGTTTAGAATACAGTGTTGTTTCAATCAAAAATATTTCATGGTGTAGGTGAACACTAACGCTACGAGCTCTGGTTGTAAAAGATTTTGGACTCCTAAACAACCAAACTCACTTTTTTCACCTCAGCTCAATTTGATGCCTTTAGAGCTGTGAGATATTTTTTCTGTGCTCTAGTTCCTACCTCCTTGTTACTTTATACAAACTTTTAGGCTAATTTAATTTTAGGCTAATATTGCACACGTTATACAGTTTGTGCTTATTACAAGAAAAAAAAAAAAAGGGCAAGGAAAAAAAAAGGCTTTTGTATAGATGGGGAAATAAGTATTGAACGCATCAACATTTTTTTCAGTAAATATATTTCCAATGAGGCTATTCACGTGAAATTTTAATCGGACTTCAATATTAACTCAAGAAATTTACACATATAAAGAAATCCAAACATTAAAGTCCATAAATAAAGTTAAGTATAATAAAGGGGACTGACACAGGAAAATAAGTATTGAACACGCTAACTGAAATTTATTTAATATTTAGTGGAGAAGCCTTTGTTTCTAATGACCGCTTCAAGATGCTTCCTGTATGAAGAAATGAATGGGCCGCAGTATTCAGATGTGATTTCGGCCCGTTCTTCTAAACATATTGTCTTTAAATCTTGCTCAATTGGATTCAAGTCAGGTGATGGACTGGGCCATTCTGACACCTGGATTTTTTTTGTCTGACACCAATTGAGAGTTTCTTTTGCTGTATGCTTTGGATCGTTGTTCTCCTGGATGGTCCACCCACATCTCATATTCATCATCCTGGTGGATGGCAGCAGATTCTTCCGGTAAAGGGCTCCATTCATTGTTCTTTCAATTATATGAAGTCTGTCATTACCATGCGATGAAAAACAGCAACACACCATGATCCTTCCACCTCCACACCACTGTTGGTATAGTGTTTTTAGAGTGATGCGCAGTGCCATTTTTTCTACAAACATGGTGTGTAATATGACAGCCAAAAAGTTACCTTTTGCTCTCGTCTGACCAGACTACACTCTCCCAGAATTTCATAGGCTTGTCCACAGAGTTGTAGCAAACTTAAAATGAGCTTTGACATGCCTTTTCTTTAGGAATGGAGTCTTGCAGTGTGAGTGTGAGCAGTGGAGTGCATTGCCTATTGTTTTCTCTGTGACGATGGTACGTGCTGCCTCCAAGTGTTTCTGGAGCTCTTTCTGAGTGGTTGTTGGCTCTTGGGCTACTCTTCTGATCATTCTTCTGACTCCCTGGTCAGAAATCTTGTGAGGAACTCCTGTGTGTGACTGGTTGATGACGGAGTGATGTTGCTTCCACTTGCAGATTATGGCCCCAATGTTGCTTACTGGAAGATTCAGAAGTTACAAATACATCTGTATCCGATTCCATCAATCAATATGTTTTGCAACAATAAGGGTGCACAGGTCTTGGGAGAGCTCTTAGCTTTTACTCATCATGAGATATTTCTTGTGTGACACCTTGGTAACTAAAAGCCTTTTTATAGACCATCAATTTACTCACCCAGCTGATATTAATTTGCACAGATAGGAGGTATAATTACTTTATAACTACTTATGGATTTCAGCTGGTTCCTTGCCTTACCTTGCCTTTTTCGAGGACAGCTTTTTCTTAGCGTGTTCAATAATTCTTTCCTGTGTCATTCCACTTTATTATACATAACTTTATTTATGGACTTTGATGTTGTGAATTATGTATATTTCCGAATTTCTTGAGTTAATACTGATGTCTAGTGAAAATTTCATGTGAACAGCCTCATTGAAAATATATTTACTGAAAAAAATGTTGATGTGTTCAATACTTATTTCCCCCACTATATTTCAGTACTGTTGTTAGTATGTTCATCCATTGAATACACAACACTGAAATAATCAGTAAACTGTAACTGAGTAGAATATTTGCAATGAAAAAATTGTGACAATAGTCTACATCTCTATGTCCAATTGCGTCATGGCCTCCATATTCTAGATTTATAGGTCAATTATACCATCTCAAGATTCTAGGCTCCTCTGTGGGGATCTACAAACCACTGAAAGTGATTATCAGAGAAAGTGGGTGTCTCTCAGATCACCTCTGTATGCTCTCCAATTTTCACTGATTATATTATTATGTCTAGGTGTCCATGTTTGACCAATATATAGATACATGATACCATGACGTTCTCTGCACAAGCTGCAACACTCAATGCCATTGCTGTTGCTGTTTTTATTGAGTGTTCAGAATACCCACTTTCTCTTGAACATACTGTTGAAATAAGATTTCTGGGAGATTTAAGAAAATTTATTACCATAAAGACAGAGTTCCAGTGTATTTGCCATTCATTGTGTGTTACTCAAAGTGCAGCGTGAAACTTCAGGGGAAACATTTTTTTCTCTAGCAAATAAGGCAGCATTTGCTACATATGTGGCTGCAACATAAACTCAGCATATGTCAGGCACACACACATGCATGCGCATGCACACGCACACACACACACACACACACACACACACACACACACACACATCAAATATGCATCCTTTGTAAATGAGAAACTAAAAGTTGCTCAAACTATTTCCTTTTAATGGCTCTGTCATGTTTCAGATACCATCTTGAAGAGTCCCTGAATTCTTGAAATGCTGTCTTGGGTCATATCAATTTGCTGAGTTGCAAGCCCTGGGAGAACCTCCATTGAGAATTTCAATGTGGTGTTTTGATTAGCGTAGGTATTTTTAATCACTAAACAAATGTGACCACCATACTGTGGATTCTAATGGCAAAATATTTTCAGCTAAAAATTAAGCATACATAGTTAGTATGTGGCCACTGAACATTTACACCGCAGAAAACCCCAAAATTCAAAATTCCTTTAAAATGGTACCGATCCTCTAAAAAAGTTAGCCTTCATAGTGGCAAGGCTTCAGGGGTGAGTGAGATTCAGCTGGTGCTGAAGGCACTGGAAATTGTTGGGGTTGTGTTGTCAATGTTGCATGGAGATTTGGAGCAGTGCCTTTGGACTGGCAAGATGGGAAGGTGGGCCATACTCTTAAAAAGGGGGCCAGAGGCGAAGTTTAAATTATTGAGGAATCACACTCCTCAGCCTCTAAGGAAAACGCTCTGCCACTGTTCTTGACAGGAGACTCTGATAGTTGAAGCTAGGATTCAAGAGGAACAATGTAGGTTCTGCCCAGACCTTTCAATAGTGGATGAGGTCTTTATTCTTGCACAGCATAATGGGAATATGTTAATATACGTTAAATGTGTTTTGTGGAGTTGGTGCATGCTCTAGGTTACTGATCAGAAGGTTGGAGATTAAAGCCCTAGCACTGCCAAGCTGCCAAATGTCCACACATGCTGGGATACGTGAAGAAAATAATTTCATCATTCTGTAATGTACAGTATATGGGACACATAAAGGCTTCTTCTTCTGAGTGTGGCCATCAACATTTGTTGTGGGAGTACGGGGTATCTGGGTTGCTACTTGATGCAGTCTGGTCTCTGTATGAACACAATTTAGTCTGCATTTTTGGTGTTAATTCAAAACTGTTTAAGGAGGATGCCAGACTCTGTCAAGGGTATGTCTTAATTCCACCCTTGTTTGTGGTTTTCATGAACAGGATATTAAGATGCAACCAAGGCTGGAGAGGTGTCCAGAGTGGAGGGGCTGGAGATAACATCCCTGTTATTTGCAGATGATGTTCTTTGGGCATCATCGGAAGTAGCAGACCTCTGAGATGCTGGGATGAAAATCAGTACCTCCAAGTCTCAGGCCATGGTCTCTCCCGGGGTTTAAGTATCTTAGGATCATTATTAGTAATGTTAAAAGACAGTGTGAAATTGACAAACTTGCAGTCACTGTACCAGTATGTAGTGGTGAAACTGGAGCTGTGTTTGTGGATGAAGCTGTAGTTTAATGTACATCCTAATCCTAAGGTATAGTCACAGACTAAGGGTAGTGACTGAAAGGATAAAAGTACAGGCAGCAGAAATTATGTTCCGTCACATGGTTGCTGGGTCTATTCTCCATGATAGGGTGAGGATCTGGACAATCCAGGATACCCTTGGAGTAAATGTGCAGCTATTCCAATTTGAGAGGAGCAGTTGTAATGGGCACCATTCAAGGATGTCCTCTGTTCGGCTACCACTAGAGCTGTATCAGCTGAACCCACTGGATCCACTGAAGAGAATATATCTCACAGTTGACTCAGGAACATTTCGAGATTCCTTAGGAGGAACTGGAATCTGTGACTCGGGAAATCTGGGCTGCACTTTTTTTTTAGCTTGTTGCCACCGCAAGCCCCACCAGGAAGTGGGTGGGGAAATTAATTAATGAATGAAATGGATAAATTAATCAATAATTTTCTTAATGGTAATCAATTTGCTTAGTGGTTAGCACATTTGCCTTGCACCTCCGGGGTTGGGTGTTTGAATCCCACCTCAGCCCTCACCTTGGATGTTCTTCCATGCTTCAGGGGTTTCCTTCAGGTACTCTGGTTTTCTCCCCCAGTCCAGAGAAATGTGTTGTAGACTGATTGACATATCCAGATTGTCTGTAGTGTGCGATTGTGCCCTGTGATGGGTGCAGGATAAGCTGTATGGAATTTGGATAGATGGATCATTTTCTGAAGTCAGTTACAATTATTATTACATAACATGATTTAATTTGACACAACATAATGGATTAAATACATGTGTAATGAACATAACCATTTGTTGCACTTTGTGATCTTTTGAAAAGACATTGAACTCTGTCATCATTATTCAACATGAATTTTATTAAGCTGATTATATTGTGTCCAGGCATGTATTTAACCACAGCTACAGAATGGTGAGTTCAGGTAATCTCAGTCCTGAGGGAAGTTGGCATAATCTTTTGCTCTGGTAATAAAAGTAGTTGGTGAGGCCTAATTTATTTGATAAAAAAAACTTCCAAAAATAAGAGATTTTATAACAATGAAAATAACAATATGTACTGTATAGTACATTTTCATTTAGGGTTTACTTTAGGGTCGAATATATATATGTGTATTTATAAAATAGATTAAAAGAGATATTGTGCACATGCAATTTTTCACCAAATAATAACTTTAAAGGGTTAAAAGCTTGAGACCCATGCTTTTGTCTCCTGTTTATGGTTCCCCTCCTTCATCCCTCTCTCTCTCTCTCTCTCTCTCTCTCTCTGTCTCCCCTTCTCAATCACACAGCGACACACAGCTCCTTTCTCCATGACCTAAATTTACCCACAACTCCTTTGTGTGCGAAAACAAGTGAACTTTCATTATTGCCGATCCCGGCTAACCCGCAAAACAACTTCACGGGCGAGACAGGATGATTGATACTCTTCATCACCCGGAGTCTCCCTCCCCTTTCCCGTAATATAATTCCAAACGAACTGCGGCGCGCCGTCATCCATACGGAAGTGACTCACGGCCCCTATCGATTTACCGTAATAACACAAACTCCCCTGGTAGTATGGTGCACAACCACACACTTCAGCATGGATGGCAAACAGATCATTCCTGCAAAAAAGAAAGCAGTTTTTTTTTTTTTTTACCCTGAAATAGTTCACTGTTTACAAGGTCCTATATCTGTACATTATTTAGAGATGCAGTTGAAAATAGCATTTGTTTTCAAATGTCCAATGCATCTTCTTTTCTTCTCAACGATGACTAACACAAATTTACATGATGATGTCATGGATCTGTGACATTGTTAAAAGATTGCTACGCAAATAAAATTAAATTGATTTGAATTGAATGGACGTCATGCCGTATATAAAACAGCTACCGCTACAGAAATGTTGATTTCTTCTGATTTTGTGTATATCTCATACTAAATAGTTTTAGTGCTTCAAACGAAATACAACATAAAACAAAGGCAAACTGAGTAAACAAACAATACAGTTTTTTTTTTATTGACGCAAAAAAAAGGTATAGAAACTCCTATCACCCATGTGAAAAACTAATCAAACTTAAAATCTGGTTGTGCCACCTTTAGTAGCTGAAACCAAGCGCTTCTGATATCTGGGGATCGGCGTTTCACTTACTTCTAGGACTAGGATTTACTCCTATGCTTTGGATCATTGTCTTGGTGCATAATCCAGTTGCAATTGAGTTTCAACTTATGGACTGAAGACCAGACATTCTACTTTATTTTTCTGGTAGAGAGCAGAATTCATGTTTCCCTCAATTATTGCAAGTTGCCCAGGTCCTGAAGCAGCAAAGCAGCACACCATCACATTGCTACCACCATGCTTGACCGTGGGTATGATGTTTTTTCTGTGGAATTCTGTGTTTGGTTTACACCAGGTAACGGGACCCCTGTCTTCCAAACAGTTCCACTTTCAACTCATCAGTCCATAGAACATTCTCCCAAAAGGTTTGAGGATCATCAAGGTGGTTTTTTTTTTTTTTTTGTCAAAATTCAGACAAGCCTTAATGCTCTTCTGGGTTAGCAGTGGTTTTCACATCACCACTCTTCCATGGACGCCATTTTTGCACAGTGTCTTATAGTGGAGTCATGAACAGTGATCTTTATTGCTGCAAGAGAGGCCTGTAGGTCCTTTGATGTTGTCCTTGGCTCTTTTGTGATTTGCTGGATTAGTCATTGCTGTGCTCTTCAAAGGATTTTGGAAGATTGACCACTTCTGGGAAGGTTCACTACTGTGCTGAGTGCTTTTCCATTTGGAGATAATGACTCTCACTGTGGTCCTTTGGAGTCCCAGAGCCTTTGAAATAGCTTTGTAACCCTTCCCAGACTGCTGTATTTTAATCACCTTCTTTCTTTCAACTTTGGCATTGTGTGTTACTGGGTAAGACTTTTTAACCAACTTCATGCTGTTGAAAAAGTTCTATTTAAGTGTTGATTTGCAGTAATCAGGCTTGGTTGCATCTATTCCAGTTTTGGACACTTTCTGACCCCAAGACACAACAATTCTCCAGCTGTGATCCTTGGAGATTTTTTTGGCCACTCGAACCGTCTTCTTCACAGTGCGTTGAGACAATATAGACACTCGTCCAATTCCAGCTTGATTCATAACATTTCAACATTCAATTGACTGGATCTTCTTAACTGTTGCCCTGATGGTGGAAATGTGCTATTTTCTTATAGCCATTTCCCATTTTCTTGACCTCAACAACCTTTTGCTGCACATCACAGCTATATTCCTTGGTCTTCCCCATTGTTATGAATGACCAAGGGAATTTGGCCTATGTGTTACCTCATATTTATACCCCTGTGAAACAGGAAGTCATTGTTGAACAATTTCCTGTTCCTAGTCACCCAGGTGTACTAAAACATTTTAATATCAATGGGAATATTCTTCAAATACATTTCTTCTTATGTAAATTCATAGGGGTTCCAATTGTTGCACACCTATATTTAACAAAGACTCCATTTATGATCAGAATTTGAAATAAAACCATCATATTTCATCAGTATTTCAGGCCACTACTAGTCTGATATAAAAACAAAACAAAACACAAAATGGGTACATTTTCACCTCAAATAGAACAGAAAGACTATTACAGCTCTAAACAATATCCTGACTAACAAATTTCAATTGTGTTTGGACAGATCCAGAATGACACGTATTGACCAAGTTAACAAAATCAAGTGATTAGGGACTAATTGCACTCTCAAAAGCTGCGAGTGATGAATGAGCGCAATATTTGTGCTTATTATGAAGCCGATTTACCCCCACAATTTCCTCCCTTGATAATACTGTCCATTTCCCCAGGTTACAAAGTCAGCATGCCAGATTTGCTCCTGAACAGTCATCATATTTTTGACCCACAGTGGGATAATCGGTGCCGACAGAGGCCTTTTTTTGGACTAAGCAATTATCATGGGAGAGGAAGCCCAACAGCAAAGTCTCATCTAGCTGTTCTCATGTGAACCTTGATCACTTGTGCCCCTGCAGTCAGTATACGTTTACAGCAGAGCTTCATATTTATTGGATGAAAAAAAATAATAAAACAAGAAATGACAAATTGCTTCATAATTCAGTTTGGAAAATTCTGCCAGGTTTGCAAGCTGAGTTTAATTTCCCAGGAAAGTGATGCGTTTATCTCAAAATATTATTAAAGGCAGAGGGCTTCGTTTGTGTTCATGAAACAAAGTTTTTGCTGAGCGTGATAATAAAAGAAAAAAACAAAACAAACAGCGATTACACTCCCTCAGTGAGGAGCACAGGATTTCATATCAGGCTCGGCAAGGTGTCAGCTCCCATGATGCTCTGCACAGAACAGCTTAGGTCAGCACACAGGGCCCTGTAAAACAAATTTCACCACTTAGAGTAAGACTGTTACTAAAAATGTTATCAGTCTCCTTGGTAAAGGTGTACATGTTTACAAGCCAAGTGCACTTAGTGGTTTCAGAATTAATGACAGGTGGAGGACACTGACACACATGGAGAAGCCCTACACATTAAGGGTGTAAAGGTGTACAGATTTGAGTGCATCTCCAGACTAAAAAATAGTACGGATATACCTCACAGCTTGCTAAAATTAGTAGTATCAATTACAAACATTTATGGAAATAACAAAATATTCCTGTGAGTACTGTCAGATTAGCTCATTCTGGCATGTTAATGTTAATATTGAAAATGATAAACCTTTATGGATAGGATATCCTGTCAACTTAGCTATTTGCCAGCTGGCTTACATTAGCAGTGAACATTTTTAGATGTGACTCAAAAATCCTGTCAGGTTGGTTCATGCTAGCTGGCTAATCTTAACATTATTACTGAAAATTATGAACATTTAAGGTGATTACTAATAAATCCTGTCAGCATAGCTAATATTAGCCAGCTAGCCAATATTAGCAGTGAGAATTATGAATGATTAAGGATGTACCTCAACATTCGTCTGTCAGTTTAGCTCATGCTAACTAGCTAATATTGTGAAAATTATGAACATTTGAAAAGATGACACACGTCCTGTCAGGTTAGCTAAAGTTAGACAGCTAGCTAATATTAGCAATGAATAACTCACAAACTGTGTGAAAACACAAGTTTCATACTCTATATGAATGACATTGACCAAAGTAAAATGCAGTTATATCTATATGATATTAGAATATTGTATTAGTATAAGTAGACAAAAGGTTCTGTTGTAATACCCATTTTCATTTTTTTTATCATACTTTGATCAACTTTAATCATATTGTGCAAAGTGTTTGTGCAAAGTTTGCAAGCTATACATTTAGCTGATCATTCTGTCTCCCTTGACACTCTGCATGTTTTTAGCATGCAGATGTGAACAGATGTTTAGTGCAAATTAAGATCAGCATGGCTTGCTTGCTTAATGATGTGCAGATGCTATTAATATGGAAATTCTACACCAAAAAACAAGCAGTATTAATGATTGTACTGTTCTATAAATAACTTGATGTGGAAAAACACAAAAAAAACTGAAAAAGGATAAAAACCAGAGTTGCCAAGTCTGCTTATAATATGCAACATTCGGCTTCTTCTTTTTTTTTTTTGCGGTTGTGTTTATATTTGGGGCTTATTTTAAAAAATATGGTTGTTTCTTAAGAAAATCTGACAAGCCACTTAGTTTATTTTACATTTATGGTTGCTATTTTCCCCAATTCATTTTGACACTGTCTGCTCACACTCTCACAATAATGAGTGCTGTAGTGTAATTTTCCCTTCCACACTTCCCTACGTGGACCTATACTTCCCCTTCCTCCCCCTCATTCGACAAAAATCACCTAATTTGAATAGTAGACATAGAGAGATATATTTACATTTTTTTTTTTTACAAACATCCATCCATCCATCCATCTTCTACCGCTTACTCCTTCTTCAGAGTCGCGGGGGAACCTGGAGCCAATCCCAGGGAGCATCGGGCACAAGGTGGGGTACACCCTGGACAGGGTGCCAGTCCATCGCATGGCACAATCACATACACACTCACACACCCATTCATACACTACGGACACTTTAGACACGCCAATCAGCCTACCGTGCATGTCTTTGGACTGGGGGAGGAAACCGGAGTACCCGGAGGAAACCCCCGCAGCACGGGGAGAACATGCAAACTCCACACACACATGGCCCCGGCGGGAATCGAACCCCGGACCCTGGAGGTGTGAGGCGAACGTGCTAAGCCACAGTGTGCCCCCCCATTTCCACAAAAAAGTTTATGGTGCAGGGGTGGAGAAGGATGACTTTTTAGAACATAAACATAATTATTATTTTTTTAAATATATATTTTTCCTAATGTATTAATCTATTATTACAATTATTATTATTACTACAGGTGATAACAAAAAACAAACACTCATATATCAATACACTCATATGAACCTAGTGGTGGTTGATGAGATTCCCTCCCCCATACCATGTAAAGCGCTTTGAGTTTCTAGGGAAAAAAAAGTGCTATATAAATGTAAGGAATTATTATATATACTTATAGTAGTTATATATGGTTCTAATGTAATCTCCTTTTCCATCTCTCCAATCATATTCTGCTCACAGGTGATCAGTTGCCATTTGAGGATTTATTGGTTAAATAAATGTTGGTTGTTTTTTCAAACTCTGAGTGGTTTCAGTTTAATATGTTGCTGAGGCTGTAATAGCCTATAATTATGTTGTGCTTGTCTTGCGCTTGTTGTTGAAGCTGTGGATGCTTATTTGTCTTGCAATAGTTGGCAGCTTTGATAAAAACACTTTAAATATTTAACTGTTTTGTCATGATGTTAGGGCTGATCCGTGTAAACTGATGCTCACTTTAACACCAAATATCCCAAAGAACATCAAAATGCACAAATTACCATGACATTTTTCGATGCTTCAGTAGGACATGGGTTTCTATGCTATCTATAATGTTAATGTTAGTGGGTTGCATCAAATTTAGATAAACTCCAGGGCGCATGAGGCATCTTCCGGACATTTCAGAATACCTGTCCGTCAATGGATAACATTCAGGTCCTTGGCTTCATAATCACCTAAAATAACCTGAGTTACCAGTTAGGCTTTGGGTGATTTTTCATATTTTTTAGGATATTTGAACTCCAGATAGATACAGTATTTTGCCCTTATCTGAATTATTGCTGATCAAGCTACATAAAGCAAAACCCACAGAGATTCCTGCTGTTATTAAGAGACAGCAGCTGTATGGAAAATCCATTGATTTGAAATAAATGGAGTTTAAATGACATAAGCCTACCTTTAAGCAATAATGTGTTATTGCTGAACCTTACAAAACTGTGGTCAGAATGAATGAATTGTTTGAAGTCACTCAGTAATGATTTGCCAAACTCTCTAACATCAGCTATAGAGCTATATATACAGCAAACTTTTTTCCAGCACATGTTTCCACATTGGCTAAAAACATAAACTTTTTAATCAAAAATACTCACAATAAGTCATTTTTCCCCCGGCTAAATAATGCACAGGTTTATGGGATACGTAGGACAGCAAAAATTACATGTATGCTGCCTTCAAACTCCAGCAGATGAAGGACAGCATTCTATACAAACATTCAATTTTGACATTACTGAATATCTTCATACCTCCCAATACAGATGAGTTGGCAAAAATTTCAACATTTGTTTACACATCAGTTCAGCACAGTTCACGTCAACCTCACAGTAATTTGTTGTGTTATTACTGTAACTCTTGTGAAATCTTCTCAATAATTAACAGTGTAGAGTCAGATGTGGTACAAACTTGAGAAAGCATGTTGACAAAAAGGCTTGATTTTGTGTATAGTATATAGGGCTGTTACAGTGTTGTGAAAATGTACATATTTACCCCATCCTAATTTCTTCTGATTTTGTGTATATCTCATACTAAATAGTTTTAGATCTTCACACAAAATACAACATAAAACAAAGGTAACCTGAGTAAACACACAATACAGTTTTTTTTTTTTTTTAAATTGAAGCAAAAAAAGTTGTCCACCACCTATCACCCATGTGAAAAACTACCTGCCCCCTTAAACTTAAAACCTGGTTGTGCCACCTTTAGCGGTAATAACTGCAACCGAACACTTCCGATAACTGGAGATCAGTCTTTCACTTACTTCTAGGACTAGGACTTACTCCTATGCTTTGGATCATTGTCTTGCTGCATAATCCAGTTGTGCTTGAGTTCCAACTTACAGACTGAAGACCAGACATTCTCCTTTAGGATTTTCTGGTAGAGAGCAGAATTCATGTTTCTCTCAATTACTGCAATTTGCCCAGACCCTGAAGCAGCAAAGCATCCCCACACCATCACCCTGCCACCACCACGCTTGAGTGTAGGTTTGATGTTCTTTTTGTGGACTTCTGTGTTTGGTTTACGCCAGATATAACGAGGCCCCTGTCTTCCAAACAGTTCCACTTTTGACTCATCAGTACACAGAACATTCTCCCAAAATGTTTGAGGATCATCAAGGTGTGTTTTGGCAAAATTCAGATAAGCCTTAATGTTCTTTTGGGTTAGCAGTGGTTTTTACCTTGTCACTCTTTCATGGGTACCATTTTTGCCCAGTGACCTTTATTGATGCAAGAGAGGCCTGTAGGTCCTTTGATGTTGTCCTTGGCTCTTTTGTGACTTGCTGCATAAGTCGTCACTGTGCTCTTGGAGGAATTTTGGAAAGTCGGAAACTTCTGGGAAGGTTCACTACTGTGCTGAGTTTTTCAATTTGGAGATAATGGCTCTCACTGTGCTTCTTTGGAGTCCCAGAGCCTTTGAAATAGCTTTGTAACCCTTCCCAGACTGATGTACTTCTTCCTCATCATTTCTGAATTTCTTTCAATTTTGTCATCATGTGTTACTGGTTAAGACCTTTTAACCAACTTCATACTGTTGAAAAAATTCTTTTGAAGTGTTGATTTGATTGAACAGGGTTTGCAGTAATCAGGCCTGGTTGCGTCTGGTCCAGCTGAACCCCATTATGAATGCAATTTCACAAATTTGGGGAATTAGTACAATAACTATGGGGGCAAATACATTTTCACACAGGCCCAGTTGGTATTGGATAACTTTTTTGCTACAATAAATAACATTATCATTTAAAAACTGTATTTTGTGTTTACTCAGGTTGCCTTTGTTTTATCTTAAAATCTATCTTAAAATTTTCATATTATTTACATATTTAAAGTTTAAAGTCAGTAGACAGAGACGATGGCTGTTACAGATAAATTTTCTTTATTACTGAATAGGCAAACAAATTCAAAACAAGAAGCAGGGTCAAGGTCAACAAACAGCAATGTGCAAACAGAGATAAAACAAAAGTGAATGACAAAACCAGATACCAGATTCGTAGTCATAACTATAAACACAATTGCAAAGGAATATAAAACTTGGTATAGACAGGTACTTGACACTGAGCATATTTTACTTAAGCAAGTGGATTGAGAGTAAGCAGTGTGGCTGTGATTGTGTGATTGAGTCCAGGATGCTGATGAATGTAAATGTGAGAGAGTTTGTGATGGTTGCTTGTTGTAGTCCTTGGCAGTCATGTTTGTAGGCCATGTTGCACTCTGGGAGCTGTGGTTGGCGGCCATGTTTGTAGGCCGCTTTGTGTTTAGGGACCTGGAGATCAATGCTGCTTCTGGTGTTGACGTGACACTTAAATTATAATAGGCTTATTGGCTATTTTAAAACCGAACCATTTCCACTTTCCAATAGAACATACATGTGCACGATCAAAATATCCCTTTTTTTGTAACCTGTATCAGTGACAGCTCCACCATACGGGCACACGTATATTACCCATTCAACATAAGTTAATCTTCATAAAGTCCTCATTCACAACTCCATACATTATAAATTCCTTTGAAATACGAATTGCCTTTGAGTGACCAATGAATAAAAAAATTTACAGATATAAACCAATGGCGTTCGCCTCACACCTCCAGGGTCCGGGGTTCGATTCCCGCCGGGGCCATGTGTGTGCGGAGTTTGCATGTTCTCCCCGTGCTGCGGGGGTTTTCTCCGGGTACTCCGGTTTCCTCCCCCAGTCCAAAGACATGCATGGTAGGCTGATTGGCGTGTCTAAAGTGTCCGTAGTGTATGAATGGGTGTGTGAGTGTGTATGTGATTGTGCCCTGCGATGGACTGGCACCCTGTCCAGGGTGTACCCCGCCTTGTGCCCGATGCTCCCTGGGATTGGCTCCAGGTTCCCCTGCGACCCTGAAGAAGGAGTAAGCGGTAGAAGATGGATGGATGGATGGATGGATGGATAAACCAATGGTCCATTGATTTGCTTACCTTTCTAGATGTTGTACAATTATGTGGAAGTGTTACAACAGCCACATTTAGATCCATAGAGTTATTATTGCAGAAGTGGGCAAAAATGAGAACTGCAACAAGTGCTATTAAAAGCTCATTGGTGCAGAAATCACACTGAGTAGCGGACAGGACAGTTAATGACAAAGTTACACCAACTTGGGCTAGTTTTAAAATACTCTGGGGCCAGCAAACTCTCGTTTTATAGCAAATAATCTGAATTAAATTGAATATCTTTCTGCAAACAAAGGCAAAGTGTAAGTGCAGGCAGTGTGCCTATAATGTACAGAACCATTTCTATTATAAGATTTATTGCAAAGATTGGGAGAGGGGAAAGGGGGATTATGGTGTAGATAATATCCATACAGCTCCCTGGGATAGGCTCCAGGTTCCCCCGTGACCCTGAAGAAGGAGTAAGCGGTAGAAGATGGATGGATGGATGGATGGATGGATAGATAATATCCATACATCAAAGGCCATAAAATATGCCCACATTATTGTGCTAGTTTTAGACCTTTTGTGGTTTTTTTAGTTAGGCTGGAAATTTAGTTGAAACCTGGCAACGCTGGTTAATGATGTCAGCTTTTCTATGTGTGCCTGACACACTGTGATGGGAAAACACCTACATCTAAAACCACTCAAACTGAGCTAGACTTTATGCTGAAAGACTGTATTTTATTGACATTCATCTGTTTATTATGAGGTTACTTTAAGAATTCACTAGATAGCAGCCTATCTAGGCTTTCGGAAACATGCAGTTTACCAGACAAATTAGTATAATTATGGAAACACGTTAATTACTATTATTATGTTAATTCTGTTGTGAGAAAACAATATAATTTTGGGCTACATATACAAGAATGACACTGTAATGAGGAGGAGGGAGAAGCCATTCTGTGAAGATGCACACCTGGCACTGATTTGGCTAATCAGTGGAAGAGGTGAGAGAGAATGCACAAGCTAAAGACAGAGAGCCAGAGGGCAAGAGAGGAGAGAAAGAGAAGAAAGTGGTTCTCCGGTCCCCAGCCACACTGTCATCTGGTCCTCAGCCCACTGGAAAGCAATCGCCCACGACGCCAGGCGTTGGTACTGGACTTCTGGGCAGACGGCTGTGGCTCCTCCCCTTTTACATCAGACAGCAGCCTAGCCTCTACCTCCCTGATGGATGGCTACAGCTCCTCCCCTTTTCAGGCAGACGGCAGCTGGTCCTCCGTCCCCAGGTGGATGGCAACCACTCCTCCCCTTCCAGGTGGACTGCAGCGACTCTGTCCTCCCCGGCAACCATCGCCTCCTCTGCGCTGTTATCCTTCCGCAGAAGCGAGGGCTCTCCGACAGTGCTTCCCTCCTCCTTCCTAGGTTTCGGCATCATCGTAGCAAACTTCAGAGATGGACAAGGAGGAGGCAGGAACCGGCTGAACATAAAGTTCAATAATAAATATAACTCAAACATAACATAAAACACATGTATGTCTCTCTCTATCTCTCGCTCTCTCCCTGTGACCCTTCCAGCCACTGCTTTACCTCTCTCTCCCACTGATTAGCCAAATCAGTGCCAGATGTGCATCCTCATAGCCTGGCTCCTTCTAATCACAAACACCATCAAGTAAAATGAACATTTAATTAACTTATAGTCAGGGTTAGGGTTAGGGTTGCATATAGTCAGCGTGTAAATAAACATAAATAAAATAGTCAACAAGCCTATGAATGCAACAAACCACCAAAAACAGTAAAACTTTCTGCTAATTAAAAATCTTACTTTATGACAGGCTGCTAATAACATTTTATTTACACTGATCAGCTATAACATTAAAACCACCTGCCTAATATTGTGTAGGCCCCCTCTGGGGAATTTCGAGGCCAAGTCAGTCTGTCCCTCACACAAACCCCTGCAACCAGTAGTGTTAGCATTATTTAGCTAAGATGTTTACTTTACTAGCTATCAAATTGTCTCAGATAAAAATGTATATTAAAGAGAATTTGGAAACATTTAGCAAACTCTATGAATCACATTTTAATTCCTGTCTTGTTTTTTTTGATCACAACCACTATAGCTGTGATTTGCTAGAAAACAGCGATTCCACAGCAGTGGTTATATGAATTAGAAGCTAGCAGTAGGTAATGATAAACTGCCAGTACATTTAAACAGTGACTTTATTTTCCTTCAGCATATTTTCTATATTTATTTAAAAAGACATGTATTATCGAATAAAAGGAGGTGTAGAAAAGAACTTAAAAATTATGCGTACTTTATCCTTCCATCCATTTTCTGTACCACTTATCCTACACAGGGTCACGGGGAGCCTGGAGTCTATCCCAGGGGACTTGGGGCACAAGGCATATATGTACTTTGTTTACTTTGAAATTTGTACTGTATGTCCGTTAAGTGAATATTTTTTCCCCAGACACTGTGTCTGGTAGGATCTGAATTTATGTTAAGATTTCGAGTTAATGACTAGAAGGTTGCAAGTTCAAGTCCCAGAACTGCCAGACAGCCACTGTTTGGGCCCCCCTAAAATGCCTCTGAATGTGTCCATTTTAAACAGTTAACCCCATAAAGTCCCAGCTTGTTGTTCAGTTACTCATCGTTTTCTACATCGTGCAGTAACTACAGTGATAACAATAGGAAAGGTCCATAATTACTTGAGTTTTATATGTAATCGTGTGTTCACATTGCATCATTTTCATTTTCATTTTGGGACCAGTGGTGATGAGAGCAGAAAATAAGTTGAGAACTTCTGAACTTTATAGAAATGAGAAGCAAATATCATTGCTCAAAGGTCAGTCAGATTGTGGCATTTGCCATGGCTCTTGTCACACCCATGGTCAGGATCAGGACATATGCTGAAATTAATTTAAGATGGAAGAGACATAATTTCTTGTAGCAAAACTATGATTACAGGAGCTCAATGACCAAGAGGAAAAAGACTACACTGGTTTAGAATATGCAAATGAACATTGAACAGGAGACTGTTCAGTGGCACATCATTGTTTTGAGTTTAATCAAAGCACAAATAAAACAAATCTAAAATATTTAGTGTAGCCAGTCCTGTTTAACCCATGTAATGATAGAAATTATCTACATTATCTAATCCTGTATGCAGTTTGATCTAACAGTGGATCCTGGGAGTATAAGGAATCAAACAATAATTTGTAGGATGATGAACTGTACAGGACGATAAATTGTTTAACATAAAATGTTTTTTATTTTTTTAATGCCTTGTAAATAACTAAAAGTGGTCTATACCTTCACCCTTATAAGTGATGCTGGGAATATGAACACATTCTCCTGTCATTTTAGATATCTAGCTGGCCAGTAAACAACTGTCACATTTAGAACAAGTAGGATTTGTCTCTCAGTTAGCATCATCATCTTATCAGATTCTCAGACAAACTGGAAAGTTTATAAGATAACAACTGTGATTTGGTCATCACTAACATCAGATAAGTTAGCCAGCTAGCCTGTCATGCAGGTGTTTCCAAGTTCTTCCAGTTACCGCTAATGATTTGCATATTACACTGTGATGTAACTACTTTTTTTTAAAAAAAAAAAATTCTCCTAGTGCTGCAGGGGTTTTCTCCCCCAGTCCAAAGATGTGCATTGTACGCTGATTGACATTTCCAAATTGTCTGTGCACAGCAAAATCCCCAGTGCTGATTTAACACCCAGAGTGTTGAATTTACACCCTACAGTGTTTATATAAGTCCATTTGGACACAAATGAACACTCTGGGTGTTAATTCAACACTAGGGATTTTCCTGTGTGGTGTGTAATTCTGCCCTGCTATGGGCTGCCACCCCATCCAGGGTGTATTGTGCCCAAATTCCCTTGGATAGGCTGCAGTCTCCCTGTGTAGGATAAGCGCTATGGATATTCAATGAATGGAGGTACTTTATCTTTCAACTCTGTGCCTGTTTTGGATTTTGTCTCACATGCAAGCCCCTTTGGGTGAAAGCAGTTGCCAAATGAATAAACAAATTTTAGACAGTGTGATTACTTTAGGTCTGCTGAATCAATCATGATTAGTGAGGCTTTTGAAGACGGGGAGTAAGATTATTGCACCACAATAATGAACACTCAGCTCCCACATTTGTAGCTACTCATAGAATAAACTACTAATCGTTTATGAGCTGATATTAATAATGAGTAAGCAGGCTTATAACTACAACACTAAAACTATCATCTACATCCTATTTTTGGATAAATGGACTCAACATTTTTAATCCCCGAGTAAGCATGACAGTATACCCAAATAAACCTTATCCAAACTTCCTGTCTAACAAGATTCGGAACATTTTGCAAAAAAAGGTATGCTGAATGAAGTAATGATAAGAAAATGAATACCCTGAATGAATAAGAAAAAAGCACTTCAAAATGTATATGTTTCCCATGCAGTTTTCCCCCTGTTGAAGCTTTCCTGAACAATGCAAGAGGAGAGCAGTTATTTTAAAAATAGGAACATTGCAGAAAACAGTTTCACTGATCTATGAGACTCATAAAAACAGAATGATCCAATGCGACTAGAAAATGCAGGTGTAGGCTGAAAAACTTTCAATTTCTGGAAAACCTTTTTTAGTGTTTCTGTGCACCCTGTGAGATCATTAAATATATAAATTTATACCGTGGTCTGCCTGATTACTTGATTCTGATTGGCTGGAAAATGTGCGTTCAGACCGTATAATACACAGGTAGTTCCAGGTTAATTGCCGTTGTAAATTAATGTGCTGCCTAACAGTTGTAACCAGTAGTTAAACTCAAAGCTTCATTATTAGTAGAGACGTGGCATAGCCACAGGTAATTTACACGCACACAATCTCTCTCTCTCCGTCTCTCTAAAAACAATTAATTCAAATAATGGTAATCTTATCACACTACTTTATCTCTGTGTATGAATTACATTGGGCAGAATTCTAGCTTTAACGACTCGTACATAAAACAACTAACAGAAATTAATCATATATTTTTTTTTTATCCTTTTTGTCAAATTTTGCACAGCAAACATCCATGAGAGCTATAAAGTGACCATGGTATAAGTGGGATAATGCAAGACTAGGTGTGCATTACATGATTTTAATGTGTGTAGAGGATTATCCCATACATTTTATATATTATATATATATATATATATATATATATATATATATATATATATATATATATATATATATATATATATATATATATACACACACACATATATATATTCCCTGTGTATTTCTAATGATTTTATTCATACACACCTTGCTGAGAATTTTCCACAGAATAAACCGATGTTGGGATTTTTGCTGCTGAATATGAGGGGAAAGGAAACATGATTCAGCTTCAATACTGCAGAGATAAAACAACACCACAGCAAAACCAGAGACTGCATCAATATTTCAGTGAATACCCAACCTGGAGTTGCATGACCAACACAAATGCAAACCTTTCATCCCAGCTTGGGAGCGTTAGACAACATCAAAATCATTGGATACACAAGACCATCTCTGCTATTCTGTTTTTTCCAAAATCAAACACAGACAACAGTGCAATTAAACTTACTAGGAATTAGTAGTATTATATATCTACCTTAGATAACAGGGCTGTTGAGTTCTCAACAGAAGGTGTTGATTATTTTTCTATAACAACAAGGTTTATAATTAATGTGCTCGTTCTATACATTATCTTTTTTTTTATAGTAACAGCTTATTCAGAGGGACTTGTATACTGTAGCTGATGCGTCACATAGACACATTCAAAAACATGTGTAATTATTGTTATGGTGAAGTGTTCTATGACAAAATGTTTATTTCGTGTTTTATTGGACGGATTCTCCAGTGTTAACAGGCTTAAACAGTGTTAACACTGCAATAGGAAACGCTTTTTGTGGTTTCATGGTAATGTCATGCTGCATTTGATTTGTCTTATCAACCTAAAGCGAGAGAAAAAAAGATGCTGGTGAAGAAACGGTTGTTTATACTGTAGCTACTATAATTTAAGTTATAACAGGAAATAATTAATTTGTGGACATTCCATAACATTAACGAACTGTAAGCGGATAAAAAATCCATTAATAAATAAAGAATTGTTTGCAAATTGCTGTGGTATTACATGATATATTCCTCTATTCCTCTATACATTCCTCACTTCTGTCTCCCATGTGTTGATTGCAATATTACTTTGTTTATGTATTTTCTACAATAACTAGGTTAGAAAGTGCACTGTTGCATGTGACTATTTCACGTTTTTGACGTCTTTATTTAAACCTTACATTCTGGAAACTTATATATTTGTTTATATACACTTTATTTTGCTTGGCAGTTTGCAGCATTACAACCATAAAATCTTACAACAGTTGAGGTCCTTCACTTTAATATTCAATTAGATCTCCAGGATTTTTCCTGGCGAGACATTTTGGAAGACTTCTAAATACGTATTTTCTAAGTGAAAGCATTGTCTAGCATTGCTAAGAGCAGGACAGTCCATTAGTATATGTTTAACAGTCATTCTCTATTTACAGGAATCACATGTTGGAGGTTCTTCACCGTTTCGTAGGAAAGCATGTAAAAGTCTTGTGTGTCCAATACGGCATCTTGTGTATATGGTTGGATCATGTCTGGATTCAAAAGGGGAAATTAAGGAATTGTCTTTCGTTTGTAATAGGCTTAGCGACTGTTCAGAGATAAATGCTTATTCATTGTCAATAAGTTAGCTGTACCAAACAATAATAAAAAAGAAAATAATATCTTACTGTCATTAACACTTTGCAAGGCAGTAGGAACACAGACACACCGGGAGGCTGACATAGGAGAGGAAGTGCTCTTTTATTCTTAGTCAAGGTGGTAATGTGTGTGCATGTGGGGAGGAGTGGTGTGGGGAGAGGTTATAGCCTTCCTGGTGAGAGGCACGGCTTGGCGGCAGCAGCAGTGTCGGGGAAGTGCTCAGGGCTGCGGTAGAGGTGCGTGGGCGCCGCTGGGTAATGCGAGGAGGTTGGTGAGCATTTTCTTCTTCTTCATCATCGTCGTTGGCAGTGTCGGTGGCGGCGGCGGAGGCAGTTGTGTGAGGAGTGTTGTGTCGCTGAGGTGCCTGTGCTGCAGGCCCACCATCACACTTACCATCATTATAAGGTGAAAATGAGGATCTACTCATTTTGGCTCATTTGGAAAATGTGAGTCCACTCATCTGGCGCACTTGTGCATATTTAGAGTTTTCAGATAAAAAAAAAATCTAATTTGGATTACTTATGAAACTGGGACAAATAATGTTCCTCGAATGTTTCTAATATTCTAGTTTCAATGAAACACCAGGAGACCCGCCAACTTAATTTTTGCCTTATAGGGGGTCTCTTAATGCTTATGCCCCTCCACCCCAATTCTCACCACTGGATTTAAATCTATAAACCAGAAGAGATGCAAAATCAAAGGGCACCCTGTCTAAGCAAAAAGAGAAAGGATTCCTCTCTGAATGATGACCATCCTGTTTCCTCCTGTGCTCTTCATTATGAGCAGCTCACATCATTTTATTGGAGCAGAAAGCACAACAAATCCTGAGTATCGACAAATAAAAGGTTAGTTCTTCAAAATGGCTTAAAGCTGAGACATGGAGACACAATCCTTCCCCTGCAATATAACAGATGTGTCTATGGCCAATTATGAGTTCTTGTTGTTTTTTTCTAATTTCATTTTTCACTTTCCAACTGGTGAGCAGTGATTTTTAGAGTTAGAAGAAGGCTTTGACAAAAAAAAATCATTCTTAATTTAACAAGTTTAGTATTGTTAAACAGAGCAACATTGTTATTGATCTTTTTAGCTCTGCAACATCCTTTTATCTATGTGTGTGATGGCGAAGCTACAGCCCTCAAACATCAACAGATTATTGCTCCTCGCATGGCCACTGAAATGATGCTGACAGGACAGCTCCCCTTCAGCATCCCCGGTGTTTTGGATAGCACGGCAGCACGTGGCTATAAGGTGTTATAACACCGCTCCCTGGCTGTCTTCCTTCGCTGCCTCCCAGCCAATGGTACCACTCTCTGAGTCACATCATGCCTCACTTCATGCACACCGGACCGAGACAACAATCATGCAAATCTTCACGATTTGGCATTTCACTCCATACTCCCTTCCCAATCCACCTCATTACAATAAATAAGCACTAAGTTTTCCCTTACTTTGGTTTCCTGTGTGTCTGTGCTCTGCCTCTTGCAGCCTTGAGTTGCTACACTGATGGAGAATGCGGTCTTGAGCACAGAGACAACCATGGACCCCATGCTGCAACATCTGAAACACAAATCCAACAGCAGTCAGTGATCCAGGAACTAACCCAGAACCTTCGCATCACCAGTGAGGGACTCCTTGCCCTAAAAGGGCTCAAAACTGCTGCCACCACTCCCCTCCCTAATCCCTGCCGAGATGCCCAGTGCCTGCTGCTGAAGTTGAACCCAAATTGAACCAAAATTGAGAAGATGCCAAAGCTTATCTCCTATCCTTTGAGCGAGTTGCCAGCGGGAAGGATGGGAGGAAGATGGGTGGATGCACACCCTCGCTCCCCTTCTCTCTGGGGAACCACAAAAAGCCTACTATGCCCACTCACCTGCCAAGGACGAAGACTACAACACCCTAAAAAGCAAGATCCTGGTTTGATGTGGTCTGTCCCCCACCCAAATTCCACCAGTGGACCTACCAGCCCAGCATCATGCCCCATACCCAAATGGACAGTCTACTGCACACCACAAAATGATGGCTACAGCCAGAGCAATGCACCATGATAGAAGTGGCCAAAAGGGTGGCCATGGACAGGTTCCTGAGGGCTCTTTCCTCTTTTGAGGACCAATAAATTATCTATCTATCTATCTATCTATCTATCTAGCTTCTGCCCGAGCAGTGGAAAGCCATAGTCATGAAGACTCCCAGCAACCCCAGAGAGATGCTGGAGGCCCTGGGGTGTGCTCTGGCTGTCCTAGAACTCGGCAAGGAAGGGCGGCAAATAGGCAACCCAGCTGGGCCCCAAGATTTTTCACCAATCAGGGGAGATGAAAGAAAATAAAAACCAACCCGTCTATAAATTTCCCTGGGACGAGCCCATGCCCACCGAGCTGGACCCAGTGCCCCCACAAATTTCCAGTAAACCCTGGTTGGCAGGATGTGCACTCCACAACACAGACCCTCCCAGAACACCCATCCTACAAGTGGAAGTGGATGGGCGACCTGTTACGGCTCTACTGGACTCAGGGAGCATGGTGACCATAGCACGACCCACAGTCACGACTGAAGTGGCCAAAAGAAGAAAAACAATCACAATACTGTGTGTGCATGGTTATGGACACCAGGTCCCTGCGGCAGAAAATGCAGATCCGAAGCCACACAGGTATATGGGCACTCCTCGTGGGCCTTATCCCAGAGCTGCCAGTCCTACTACTTCTCGGGAGGGATTGAATGCAGAAATCAGTCATTCAGTCACTCACCTATCAAGTTCGCCACTCATTAAGAGCACATAGTGGCTGCACAAAGGGAACAGCAGAAGACATACAACTGCCCAGCACAGCCACGGGACTTCCAGCCCAGCAAAGGTACTTCTGCCACCCAACACCTCATGCAAGTTCCTGGCCTGCTGGCAAGGCCCATACACAATCCTTGAGAGGGTGGGTCCTGTTAACTACTGCCTGCGACAGAACGGTAAGTGTGCAGACACCCAATTATATCATATTAACCTTCTAAAAAATGGGTTAGACCAGCTCCAGTAGTGTCTGCTTTCGCTGCCATGTGCACAGATCCCAATGAGCATACCCTGGTCCACTGAGGAGAAGACCTCAGCCCCACAAAGAGCCAGGAACTGACAGAGCTTGTGGACCAGTTCACTGACATTTTCTCCTCCACCCCTGGGATGACTCATCGGGTCCACCACGAGATCAAAACACCTCCGGGAATGGTGGTAAGACAGTGGCCCTACAGAGTCCGGGAGGCCTGCTGTCAGGTTATCAAGGAGAAAGTGGGGTGAATGCCATAGGATGGGATCATTGAAGAATCCTCTAGCCCCTGGTCCAGCCCCATTGTGGTTGTGCCAAATCCTGATGGAAGCTGGAGTGTGTGCAATGATTTCAGGAGGCTCAGTCCAATATCAGAATTCGACATCTACCCCCTGCCCCAATTGGATGACTTGGTGGAGCGGCTGGGGAGATCTCAGTTTATCTCCACCATTGATCTCACCAAGGGTTACTGGCAAGTCACCCTAGCCCCAGATGCTAAAACAAAAACAGCCTTCAGAACCACCAGTGGCCACTGGCAGTACCGGGTTCTCCCCTTTGGCTTTCATGGAGCACCCAAAACATTCCAAAGGCTGATGGATATCATCTTATTGCCCTACCACCAATACGCCATGTACCTGGATGACGTGGTAATTCACCACCTGGTTGCACCACCTATTCCATCTCGGGGAGGTACTAAGAGAGCGCCGGAAAGCAGGGCTAATGGCCATCCCAAAAAAATGCCATCAGGGGCTGACCGAGGCACCCTGATTTCAACCCTTTCAATAAAGTGGACCATCAAGGAGCTGCATTACTACCTGGCAGGCCAGTGCTTAACCCTAGTCACTGACCACACTCCTCTGCAGTGGATGTAATGCCAGTGGATGTAACGCCAGTGTATCACCAGGGTAACGTGATGGTTCCTTTCATTGCAGGATTTCTCTTTCAAGATAGTACATCCAGCAGGAACCCAACACGGAAACGTCGATGGACTATCATACCAACATGCTCAACACGCCACACCCAGCGACAGTATGCTTTGAGCTGGAAGGGGGGTTCTGTGATGGCGGAGCCTGTGCACATCAATGGATTATTGCTCCTCACATGGCCACAAATTTTGCTGCAAGAACAGCGCCCCTTCAGCACCCCCAGTGTGGCTATAAGGCGGGGCAGCAGAATCACACATGGCTGGAAGAGAATTGGTGCAGCAGCAGCTTTCTACACTCATGGAGATGACGGCAGAGTATAAAAAAATAAAATAAAAAAGGGGGCCTCAGAGACAGCCAGGTGAGCATGTTCTCCCCATATGGTTATGCTGATGCCTATTTCTTGCCTCGAAGATTACGAGGATAACACTGCTCCCTGGCTGACTTTCACTATGTCACTGCCTCCCAGATGATGATACCGCTCCCTGTGTCACGTCACGCCTCTGCTCAGCCTCACTTCAATCACACCGGACCGAGACAGCGATCGTACAGATCTCCATGATTTGGCATTTCACTCCCCACGCCCTTCCCAAACCACCTCATGCCAATAAATAAGCACTAAATTTCCCCTCACTTTGGTCTTTTGTGTGTCTGTGCTCTGTCTCTTGCAACTCTGAGTCACTACAGTAAGTCAGAGTGTGAGAAACTAAATAAGCAATTCCTTAGGTATGTGGTTTGCATGATTCTAGAGATGAAATGTAGACAATTTCATTTTAACCAGACTATTTCTTTATGTTTAGGCTAGGGATGCATCTATGCCATTTTTTCAGACTAAGTACGAGCGAACTTTTTTGGGTAATTCCCTTTCCATAGCTTAAACACTAAATGACGAATTTTAGTGCTTTTCTAAACCAAACTTTTCACTAGTGTTTAAACGTAAACGCAAATAGAGTTGTGTTTGCCTAAAATGGCCTAAAATCTTCACTATTCAATATTCAATTTCTAGGCCACTATTTGTAATACTGACCACGTTAACTCCTTTGTGATTTACATCTGACTGGTATTCATCAACAAACACTTGCAAGTTTGAAGAAATTCAGAGTTTTCTAAACCTCTGTAAATCCAGCAGAAATATTTCTTTCATTTTGGCTTATGCAAATATTTACACACATCCTATTCTAAAGATTAGATTGATAAATGAATCCCATTGTAATTAATATCACTTACAGCTAAATGTCTCAGACTTGATCAATTAACTTCACATTTGGAATGAAATTAATGGTTAATGTGTAAAGGAAACTATCCAATACCATAATATGATTCAACAAAATGGACGAATAAGGAATCGATTTTTACTGCAGCCTTCACATAACCTTAGGTGCTCCATTGTCGATGTGCTGTTTTGTAATTTAGATGCTAATCTCATTTTAAATAATTAGCAACAGGTAAGTGTAAATGATGGTGAACACTTTTATCTAAGACATACCAAGATCAATGAACCGAATTTCTAATGCCACTTGGATTGCTATTTGACACAATAATAATATAATGACAGAATTAAACACGTAAACACCTAAGCTCACATGTTTTAATATAATTTTTTTATTTACTCCAGTAGCACTTTGCTTCATGCTGATCACAGTGGAAATTAGAAACATTAACATTTACTGAATGACTTCTTTATAAGCAAATATATATATTTTTATTATAATATATCAGATTGTCCTAAGATAAAGCTGCATAAGGTAATTCATTTAATTAGGCTTTATTTGTTTATTTGCTTTTCTCATGTTTTGTTCGAAAGTCTCACTGGTTCATATAATTTCTTTTCGGAGTTGTGTATTGCAAGGTATAGAGCTATAATTCTTGATGAGCGCTGTGAGTCTCCAAATCATGCGCTCAAGAAAGAATGCACAGAATACAAAGCATACATTAATGTATTGCATGAATTAATGTAAAATGGTAGCCTTTTAACTCGTCAAAGTGGGTCATACCAACTTTAGACAGGAAGAGGACGATGTCCAGCCGCCAGGTTTAGACATGAGATTGACCTTTTGTAAAGGTTTATAAGGGTTTATGACTGGAACTAAATCAGAAATACTTTATTCCCAAAATGGAGAGCATGATATAAACAGGACATAACATAAACAACAACAGAAGACCAGGCAGTCCTCTAATATATATCTACACATGTAGTCGATACATGAATGTGTTGTGGAATATAACCATGGGTGACACAATGACAGCAACCATGACCTTCTGAACTCTTTTAGAGCAGCGGCGTGATATAATAGATTTTGGTGGGGTAGTGCAAGCTTAATAAAAACATTTAACAAAAATAAATCTAGAAACTATGACTCTTATGCTTAGTTGAAAGCTG
This sequence comes from Ictalurus furcatus, assembly GCF_023375685.1. Lineage (NCBI taxonomy): Eukaryota > Metazoa > Chordata > Actinopteri > Siluriformes > Ictaluridae > Ictalurus > Ictalurus furcatus. The sequence continues at coordinate 3,465,226 of NC_071277.1, read as the reverse complement.
ACAGTCATCTAACATACAGCCTAGCAGCTAATTTTGAGCAATAATAGATGTACCTTTATTCAACTGTCTTTGATAGAACTAGTTTGATTCCTGTCACCATTGTCACAGTTGGTCAGGTGCACACAGAAGGACTAATCACATTAACTGGTTGGCAGGTTTCAGCAAAATCACTGGCCTAACTATGTCTCAAAACCACAAAAAAAAAAAAAAAAGATCTGAAACTAGCTCAAACAATTTGAAAAGGGAGACATGTTTTTCTTCTTTTTCCCAGCCTCTGTGTGGGAAACAAGGTCATCATGTCAACAAGATGCATGTGCATTTCTGATTTATATATATTTATACACATTCACTCCACAATCCTCCTTTCCCTCTCCCAGTCTTTGTAATACAAAGTATCTTACATTAGAAATGGTTTTGTACATCATAGGCACTCACACTTATTGCCCTTTGCCCTTTTGTGGAAATTTATTATGCAGATTTAATTCTGATTAATTGCTATTAAACAAGCTCTCAGCAGTTGCAGAGGATTTGTTACACTTCACATTTTTGGCTACTCTATGGAGCTGAATGGGGCAGTGAGTACACTTCCCAATAATTGAGCATTTAGAAAGTAGAAATCAGTGGAACATCGGCATATAGCATTATTAAAAAAATGTTGGTCATTTAAAAGAGGTACTGTAATTGGTATTGTAAGGGAAAGTAAAAATATAGCGTTATGAATTAGCACTTTATTAATATTTGTTGAAAACATTTGTTGAACAGCTGATATAAGAGGTGTGGCTCTGCCCCACCTGCCCTTATGGACGAGGTGTATAGTATGCATCATACTGAGAGAACACAAGATCTCATGAACATGTAGCTCTCACAATATAGGGTCATAAACACACAAGCACACAGGATTCTGGGAATACAAACTGACTAAATCCTATTTTCTGTTAGACCAGAATGTGAAGGACGAACAGCAAACAAATATTTACTAAATGTGGGAACATCATCAAGTCTGTTTGAAAATCATCCCAGGTGATTACACTTTATGAAGCTAGCTGAGAGAATGCCAAGAGTTTACAAAGCTGTTTTTTAATAATCTAAAATGTAAAATTCTGGGTTTTGGGTTGTTTGCTATTGATTTAGTTTAGATTCATACTACACGTAATTGAAACTGAAAGTTAAAAAAATATTTGCACATGGGCCAGAAAATTTACTCATAAAAAATCTTTTAGTAATTGGTAAGAAATACCGTAAAGGAAAATGTAAATAAACATTTGACAAGTGTGTGGGGAAACATGAAGCTGATACTAATTAAATGTTAAAATAATAATAAAATGACAAGTTAAAAAAAATTTAGATTTTGGAGATGCTCTAACAGTCGTCTAGTTATCACAATTTAGTGCTCATCAAAGTCGCTCAGATCCTTACGCTTTCCCATTTTTCCTGCTTCCAACACATCAACCTCAAGAACTGACTGTTCACATGATGCATAGTATATCCCACCATTGTAATGAGATAGTAAGTGTTAATCATGTTATTTACTTCAGCTTTGTATATATATATATATATATATATATATATATATATAGAGAGAGAGAGAGAGAGAGAGAGAGAGAGAGAGAGAGAGAGAGAGTGTATCTCATAAAAGTGAGTCCACCCCTCACATGTTTGTAAATATTTGATTATATCTTTTCATGTGACAACACTGAAGAAATGACACTTTGCTACAATGTAAAGTAGTGAGTGTACAGCTTGTGTAACAGTGTAAATTTGCTGCCCCCTCAAAATAACTCAACACACAGCCATTAATGTCTAAACCGCTGACAACAAAAGTGAGTACACCCTTCACAGTATCTCTCTCTCTCTCTCTCTCTCTATCTATCTATCAATATACAGTATATCTATCTATCTATCTATCTATCTATCTAACTATCTGCAGTATAGTATACATTGTGTTTGTGTGTGTGTGTGTGTGTGTGTGTGTGTATAACAAGACAACTGTGATGTCAGTCTGCTCTGTTTCCATGTTTGCTCTTTTCCTGCTGACAGTGTGTTAGTTGGTAACAGCAGGGACCTACCACATGTTAGCCCTGTCATTTTGAATACTTTTACTGGTGAATGCAACATACTGCTGTCTTTCATGATTTAATGACAGAAACCAGTTGGGATAGTGTCGCAATTATTTCATTTGCTTGCTGCAGGTGTGGAATAGGTCTTACCTGTGTTTTTTCTAACATGACCGGGGACAATGATTTACCAGCAATTTTAACTTCTGCAGCAAAATTATTAAATAAGGGAGCCGCAAGGTAAAGTTCATTAGTTATTGGGCTATATATTATGTACATACAGGCTACGATATCACCAAATTGTGCATTTCTTAATGACCACTGAATTAATTCTAATATGAATTCCTGAACGCTAGTGTTTGGGATGACACTTATAGTCTGTGGTTCAAAGCAGAATAATGTAAATAGAGTGCAGATGGAGGTCTAATTGTTATTCCTTTTTATAGACAAGGTTTTAAGGCTTAGTGATGGCAGAAAATCAAGAGGGTTCTCATAATAAGACATGTAAAAAAAAAAAGCTATACAGAGCTAATTGAAGGTGTCCCAATTTTTCTACAGGTAACATTTTCTTTTAGTAACTGGGAGAGGGAAAAGCTTAATATTTTGTCCTTGGAATGGGAATCTCGGCTTATGGTATCCCTACAAAGACTAAAGATCTGAAGAGGAGGAGGAGATGATTTGGGGGCAGATCTCTCTATAATTGGACAGATGAAAGACGTTGCTGCTGGTGCACTCTGCCTTATTAGGTGCTAACGTGAAAACCAATATTTCAGTTCACGTCAAGGTGCAGTGGGAGAGCGCAGGCTTCCTGCTGGGAGTTTGAGAGCATGGCAGCCATTGTTCTCTGTCTTTCTCTTCCTGTTTAATTCACAGCCAGAACCCCCTCCCTGTTTTAAGAGAATGCAGATATGGCAGGTAAAAATGAGAATGTCAAACCAATGGAAGACATAATTCTATAAATTGACACAAATGTAGGGAGAATATAAAATTTCTACCATGATTTAAGAAATGTCTGAAGATATTATATGATGCTGCCTTTTGAAGTGATGGAAAAGAAACAGGTTAAATACTTGTATAAATAAATGTATTTGTTATATTTGTATACATAAATAATAAATGCATGCCAGTAACAGATGCATGCCAGTAACAGCTGCAGACAGAATAAAAGGAATTGATCTGGCCTTTTCTGTCCTTCTTGCCCTGATCATGAACAGCTGACAAGCTACAGTAAATCTCAAGAGCAAATCATCTGCAATAAAATCTTGTGCTCTGTGTGATGAATAGTCTGGAAAAGCTGATATAGGATAGTTGCCATCTGGTCAGAATAGTACCATAGGGGGCATACAAGCACAAGCAATGCTCTGCAGGCTTGCCTTCAAAAGCTGCAAGTTCAACTGATTGATTTACAAAAGTGGGTTATATGACCATGGGCAGAAATCCAGGGTTTAACCACAAGGTCACCTTGGAGTTATCTGACCACACCTTCTGACTTATTGCCAGAGCATACAGTTCTCCCATTCTTTTTATTATTACAGGAAAGGCAGTTTTCGGAGACATACATTTCAGACTGGCGTCTTGGACAGCCTTAGTAGAACCAGAGGGAAGTACTGGGGAATTGTGGCCAATGGAATCTTGGTCCTTTCATAAGGATGTAATAAGTTCACGAGCCCCAGATACCATTCATAGTACTTTGAAGCACTGCAATGGCTGCCACATACACCTTTATTGTAGATTGAGACTTTCCATTGTCAAACAGTCCCTGAAGAAAGATTAATATTTTGGAGATTTGGTAATGCACTGGATCCTGTCGATTATGTGTACCTAAGGGCAGACAAGACCTGTGTAATAGGGGACCTGGGTATTAGGTTGCGGTCTATGATATCACGTCTGAGTATAGGCACCAGTCTCTGTGTTTGCTACATCACTGTACAACTCTGGAAGATTAATTGCTCTCAGTGAATCTAATCATGGATGGGCCCACCTGATGAGCTTTTGTGCAAAATGGAGAATTATGTTATCCTTGATATACCTGACTGTCATGACATTGTGATAATGTCTCACAACTGGTAAGAAAACATTTAGGCTACAGGTGAACTGCCCTTAATTTCAGCTGGTTTAAGAATTAATCTGATCCCATTTCCATAAAGCTTGTAGTTTAAGCAATTTCATGGAGACTCCATAGGGACTTCCAATCTTAGCATCATCAACAGGAATCAGTACCACACCTGGCTCAATCTTGCAAAATAGCTGAATCTGAATCTTTACTTTGTGTAGTAGATTGTGTGTGAGGAGAATGGACTTATCCTGAATGGCCTGCTATCTTTTGGGGTAACATAGTAGCAGGTTATCCAAGATTTGTAGCATTCTCAGGTCTCTGGACATCATGGCAGGCAATGCTGCTTGGCACTAGACAGAGTACAAAACGTAGAACTTTGAATTGGAATGCTTGTCCTTATAACAAGCTATAAAAGGCTAATGTGTTCAAAGGTGCTGGGGACATGAAAATAGGCATTGCACAGGTCCACTGATATGATCCAATTCTGTGGTTTAATGGCATGAATTACATTTGATAACCTTAGCATATGGAGAGGAAAGAGCTTTAGAAGCCAATTCAGCCCTATTCAATCTAGAATTGGATGGAAACTGCCCTCCTTCTTCTGAATAAGGAAGTACAGTGAATAAAACTGCTTTTTTTTAAACCACTGGGTCTACCATTTTGATTGTGCCTTTGTCCAAGAGAGAACAAACTTCTTGGGTCAGAGCAAAAACTATGTTGAGGTCTGATATCAACAGGACCCTGAACTCTGAGACTCTGGGGCCAGCAGTGGAACTGGTGTTTATATCGCTATGATTCACTCCATGAATTTGATAAGTCTGAGAGCATGGCAGCCATTATTATCTAAAGAAATCTATTTTCTAGATTTATATACAGTGCTGTGAAAAAGTATTTTTTCTTCTGTTTCTTTGTATATCTCATACTAAATAGTTTTAAAACATCAAACAAAATATACAATACAGTTTATTTTTTTTTTATTGAAGCAAAATAAATAAATAAATCCAACACTTATCAGCCATGTGAAACACTAATTGCCCCCTTAAACTTAAAATTTGGTTATGCCGCATTTAGCACCAATAACTGTGATCAAATGCTTCCGATAACTGGAGATCAGTCTTTCACAGTGCTGTGGTGTAATTTTGGCCCACTCTTCTATGCAGAACCGCTTCAGTTCAGCCATACTGGAGGGTTTTTGAACATGAACTGCCTGTTTAAGGTCCTGCCACAGCATCTCAATTGGGTTCATGTCAGCACTTTGACTAGCCCACTTCAAAACTTTAATTTTGCTTTTTTGAGCCAGTCAGAGGTGGATTTACTCCTGTGATTTGGATCTTTGCCTTGCTGCATAATCCAGTTGAATTTCAATTTACAGACTATAGATGCAATTATTGCAAGTTGCCCAAGCCAAGTTTTTTTTTTTTTTTTCATTTGGAGATAATGGCTCTTACTGTGGTCCTTTGGCGTCCCAGAGCCTTTTAAATAGTTTTGTAACAGTAATAGTTTGTAATAGTAATTGTAATAGTTTTGTAACCCAGACTGATATATTTCAATCACCTTCTTCCTCATCATTTCTGGAATTTCTTTCAGCTTTAGTATAGTGTGTTACTGGATAAGACCTTTTAACCAATTTCATGCTGTTGAAAAGTTCTATTTAAGTGTTGATATAATTGAACAGGATTTGCAATGCAACAGCTCCAAAGGTAAATTTTATTAATGTGGTCTTTTTTTTGTCCTTGCACTGATCATGAACATGAACAGCTGACAAGCTACAATCAACCTCCAGAGCGGATCATCTACAATAAATTTTTGTGCTTTGTGTGATCTGGCAAAGCTGAGCTAGAATAGTTGCCATTTGGTCAAAATAGTACCATAGGGTGCATACCAAGCAGAGGGGCTTGTTGCCAACCCATGCCCTGAGTAGCAGGCCAAATATATTTATCTATAACTTTGGAACTCTTATTCAGTCATGATATTGCATTATTAATTACATTTTCCTTAAAATGGACTATTTTGTAATGGCAACAATGTTGAATTGTAACAAAAATTTATATATATTCTCAGGCTCCTGAAGGGCAAAAAAGCATTTTTCCCTATTACTAGGAGATCATAAGCTCAAATCCTGACGATACCACAGCCATCTGTGACCAGTAGTACTGTAGACAATAATTGGGTCTTCTCTCTGGGTTGGAAAGATGGTGTTACTCTCTCCCCTGTCAATTAGAATGACACCAGGCAATTGTTGGCATCTATGAGCTCATCTATGTGAAAGAGAACAGTTGGCGCTTTTCTCCTAGTGCTTCAGCTGCCCTGTGACGCAGTATAAGTGGCACTTTGAAGAAAAGAAAAAAAAAAAAGGCAGTAACAGAACAGCATAAGTCTTGGACAGAGCATGTGTTAGCTCTCATCAGTTGGTGGTTATTGTGAGATCAAGCTAGTAGAAGGAACATATGCAATGACCACATTGGAAGGATCTGTAATCCTCTTGCTAAAAATATGGTATAATCTCCGTTTCTACAGTGTGAATTTAATGAAACAACCTTCTTACTCCAAACATGCCTTCAATGATAGATCACATTTAGGATAAGACCACCCTTTTACATATCTCATTTGAACCGTTTTGGATTTCTTTCATAGGCATCATGGTGTCAATATATAGTCACATCCCTATGAGACAGAATTCAGAATAAGAATGGATTGTGCTGAGGTTGGTGCAGGCGCCATGCTCTCATTACTGGCCACACATGAGGTGTCTGTGAGATGAGAGTGTGTCATCATGTCCCACTGGACCGTCATGTCCTGCTACATCAACCCTTCTTATCACAACGGTGTGCTGCTTTATTGGTGATAGTGTCAACATATCAGAAACAAATGCCAGAGAAGAAAAAAAAACACTGTGAAGGAAAGATAGAAGAAATACAAAAAAGCTCTATGCAAAAACTACTAGTCTTAATTATATCAAAACTTGTGAAATGATTAGTATTCTATTACTGAATAATTAGTATTCAGTGCTAATGGCTTGGATGAAAAGTGCACAGCAAGCTGTGTAAACCGAGAGATACACATCTTATTAGTTGTTCATTTTCAAAAAGATTATCATGTTGGGAGGAATGTGTATATTTAATTCATTCATAATTGAGAAAATCCTACAGGGATATACTGTATATAGATCGTATTTAAATAATATAACCAAAAACATTCATTAATGGGGTATGGCAAATAATCACCTTAGAAGACAAAACAGACAAAATAATCATATTATTACAATACAGTATATTCTAATTGGTTGAAATAATTAATTAATTTTAACATAGAAACAGAATGCATTGGACTAAATTGACCAATATACTTTATACATAATAAACATTCAGGCAAATACACACTCATATTTATATATTAAATATTTTCTTTAGGAGTGTATCATAGATTAAAGACATACAGTAAGCAGCTCAGTCCATGTCAGTGTCTGGTTTGGTTCCTCAAAAGGACAGAGAAGGAGAGTAGTGAGTAAATCCAGCAAATACCCAAAGATCACAATTTCATAATTGCACACTTTGGTCTGTTTTTGTGATTCAACTATTATACACAAGCTCCACAACAAAAAGCTGCTTAGAAGGTTTACACAAAAGAATCCCTTCCTGAGAACAATCCATAAAATGCAACTCCTGGATTTTGCCAAGCATCTCTGGAACTGTAAGTGTTGCATTCCCTATTTACTTACTATATGTGTTGCATTATAATCACAAATATTATTACCTTATTAGCAGCACTGATTTTCCCACACAAATTGCCTTAATTGCTATGTTGTTAATTGCATTTAATTGGCATATTTATTTTAAAATGTCAGTTTGGCTGTGAACACATCCCCAGCCGGGTGTGATATGTGACAACACTGCGAGTTTGTTGCTGTTTGTTGACCTCTATTCACAGCATGAGTCCTCTTCTCATATCACAGCCCCATTCCCTCCCTCCCTCTCTCTCTGAAATCCCACATGATTTGGTTTTCTATTGCTGTGAATCTACTGGCTCGATAAACTCTCATCAGATTAAACCAGCACTAACTGACTCTGATATCCCCGACCACCATTCTGCCCTTCCTGCACAACCACTCATCCATCCATCCATGAATCCATATAACCATCTGGATCCTTTCACCGATATATCCATGTATCAATCCACAGAACATATACGTATTCCAACATGCATGCATGCATCCATCCATTCATCCATCAATCCATTTATTAATTCATTCATTTAGGCATGCTTCAATACACAATTCCATCCATCAATTGTTCCATTTTTCAATCAATTTATCCCATCCATAAATCCATCCAATTATTTTTCCATCCATCCATCCATCCATCTACCCAGCAAGCTACAAATTAATCCATCCTTTCATTCATTTATCCATGCATCCACTACCCTATCAGTGCATCCAGCCATCCACCCACCAACCAATTCATCCAACCATCCATCCATCTGTCCATCCACCCGATCTCTACTGTTGGACTATACTCATATATAGTATTTACAATTATACTCAGTGGAGTGTGATTATTCTTAATTTGCAAGGTATATGTATCTTTTCTCCTGTGAATATACGGTTTCAGAATCATCCTCAGGGGATGGATGAGGGGGAGATCATTGTGATGTTTACATGCTCTATATAGTGACTAGGGTGTGTTCTTTGGAACACATCCTCGGTGGACCGATGAAGATATGATGCTTGTGATGACATTTACATGAGATACAGTGCCCTCCACTAATATTGGCACACTTGGTAAATATGAGGAAATAAGGTTGTGGAAAAATTGTCTTTATTGTTTATCCTTTTGATCTTTTGTTCAAAGAATTCACAAAAATACTCTGCTCTCATGGATATCAAACAATTGCAAACACAACACAGGCTTATCCAACACCCCCCCCCCCCAAAAAAAAAAAAAAAATAAATCTTTTTCATATATAGGTGTGCAACAATTATTGGCACCCCTATGAATAAATGTGACAAAACTATATTTGAAGAATATTCCCATTGATATTTGACCTTTTTTTAGTACACCTGGGTGACTAGGAACAAGAAATAGTTCAACCATGACTTCCTGTTTCACAAGAGTATAAATATGATGTAACACATAGGCCGAATTCCCTTAATCATTCGTAACAATGTTTAAGACCAAGGAATATAGCACTGATGTGCGGCAAAAGGTTGACAATGGGAAATGGCTATAAGAAAATAGCACAAGCATTGAGAATGCCCATTTCCACCATCAGGGCAATAATTAAGAAGTTCCAGTCAACTGGGAATGTTATGAATCAACCTGGAATTGGACGCATGTCTATATCGTCTCAACGCACTGTGAAGAGGATGGTTTGAGTGGCCAAAAAATCTCCAAGGATCACAGCTGGAGAATTACAGAAGTTAGTTGTGTCTTGGGGTCAGAAAGTCTCCAAAACTACAATCCAAAGTCACCTACATCACCACAAGTTGTCTGTAAGGGTTTCAAGAAAATAGCCTCTAATCTTATCCAGAAAAAGCCTATAGCGTCTTCAGTTTGTAAGACACTACTGGAACTTCAAATCTGATGGGTTCTATGCTCAGATGAAACCAAAATAGAGCTTTTTGGCAATAAACACCAGAGGTGCTTTTGGAGCACACAGAGAGGTAGCCATATGGAAAAGTACCGTGTGGTTAAAAATGGTGGTGGCTTTTTAATGTTTTGGGGCTATTTTTCTGTCAGAGGACCTGGACATTTTGTTAGGCTACATGGCATCATGGACTCTATCAAATATCAACAGATATTAAATGAAAACCTTACTGCCTTGGATCTTCCAGCAGGACAGTGATCCAATACATCAAAAACATACATCAAAAACAACACAAAAATGGTTTACTGACCACAAAATTTTTCACAACTTTCTTTGCTCATATTTACCAAGGGTACCAATATTAGTGGAGGGCACTGTATGTAATAAATGATGTATGTGTTTTGAGACATGTCTGCAGTGGACTGATGGTGGTGAGGTGCGTTTGATGGTGGTTTATATATTTACTGTATATGATAGAATGAGGAACAAACTGCATATTGAATGAAATCCATTATAGAAGACAAATAAATCTCTTCCCTATATTAGTGTACTGCATAGTGTTTCCTGATTATTTGGTGTAGGGGATATGGGATAAGGGGAAATGTGTAAATATTTCTATAATTTTTTTGTAGTAAATGTGTTTCTTAGTTTTTAATTTAAAGCTCTTAATTAGATGCATATTATGTCCATGCTGATTCTGCTGGCTTTTGATATTTTATGAGAGTATTTATTCCTTAGACACGGATTTCCCCTCGTGCTGAGAGCCAAAGCATTTGGCGAGCATGAACTGTCCGAAGCACACCAGCATGACTGTGTTTATGGTTACTCGTGTGTTTTGTTTTGGTTTCTGTCCTGTCCCCACCCCTGTTGTATTATTGGTTCTTTCCTAATGTCTCAGCTGTTTTGTGTTATTCCTCTTTGATTACATTTAGCATTTAAACCCCTTGTATGTCTTTGTTCAGTGTGAAGCATTGTGTCTTTGTCTGTTTTCCGCCAGATCCGTACCAGGCCTTTATTATTTGTTCTGTGTTTTCTAGTTTCTTGAGCCTGTTTTTGTCCTCATGTTTTCGATTCATATTCTGCCTAGTTTACCCTGTTTGCCGATTGCCTGACCCATTGCCTGTTTTGACCTTGATCTTACCTTACAATTTGGATTTGTCTGCCTGTATCTTTAATAAAAGCTCAAACAACAGTTGCATCCATCTCCAACCCCATGACAGAATACTTCGCCTACAACATGAATGCAGCAGAAATGCTGCGGAGATGTCACGCCAGGTTAACAAGGAATGTCTTCCCAGCATTTAACTCGATCCAGTTTCCCCAGTGGACTGCCATAGACCTCCCAGGCTCATATGATGGATTCTTTAGTTATCCTGAGTATTTCTTCATGGACTGCCAGGTATATTTTGCCAGCCTGGAGGAACCCAAGCCCGACGAGAAGCAGTGGCTGCGGGTCATGCTGTCCTGTCTCTTCGGCCCATCCTGCCAGTGGGCGGAGTTTCTATTTGCCATGGGATCCAGTGGACTTAGTGATGTGACTCAGTTAGTGGGAGTATTTGTGCTTGGGAGTCCAGAATGCAAACCTGACTTGGAAAATCTTTTTTTGGGGGGGTTCCAGCCTGTCAGATAAACCTCTGTCCCTGTGTCCCACCGTTCAACCACCTACTATGAGCAGGCTGACAGGGTGGCGACCTCATCTCCAGAGCTCCAGCCTGAGACCCACGAGGTGGTCTCCCCTGCAAAGCTCCAGCCAGAGGTCAACGTGGCGACCTCATCTCCAGAGCTTCAGCTGAGATGGCCCACCACACCATGTTCCAGTCAGATACAGAAGAGACAGCCCACCAAGCCGTGTTCCAGTCAGAGTCCAACGAGACGGCTAACCAGTCTCTGCTCATGCCTGAGGCCGATGACACAGCCCACCAAGCTCTGCTCATGCCCGAGGCAGATGACACGGCCCTCCAAGCCACGTTTCAGTCAGAGGCCGACGACATGGCCCACCAAGCCATGTTCCAGTCAGAGGCTGACAACATGGCCCACCAAGCTATGCACATTCCTGAGACCAACGACATGGCCCACCAAGCTCTGCGCATGCCTGAGGCTGGCAACATGGCCCACTGAGCCAGGTTCCAGCCAAAGGCTGATGAGATGGCCTACTAAGTACTGTTCATGCCGGAGACCAATGGGACAGCCTTCCAAGGCATGTTCCTGCTAGAGTTCGATGAGACAGCCTACCAAGTCAAGCTCCTTTCTGAGGCTGATGGCAAAAACCTCCCAAGAACAACTCACACTTGGGGCTGACAACGTGACCTCCCAAGCCATGCTCAAACCAGAGACTAAAATCACGGCTTACCACGACATGTTCAAGCCAGAGGTCGACAAAATGACCTACCAAATTCTACTCCTTCCAGAGGCTGACGGTGTAACCTCCCAAGCCTTTTTCTCCCCTCATGACCCCGGCGAGCCTGCGCCAGCCTCATGTCTGCTCCTCGGCTACTTGAGGAACCAGACATTGCCTGCCTCTGGACCTGAGGAAATGTGTGGACATTTTGCCCAGGGGGCTAGATCCACTGTGGTTTTTGATGCTTCCGTTTCCAACCCCATAACATGTCACTATCTAATGTTGGTTCCCTTGATTTTTTGAAAAAACAAACAAACTACAGACCAATATTTATCTTTACAAAAATGAAAATGCAGGCATTGATGGATGTGCATGAGATTGTTTGTTCTTGGTTTGGAGTGTGTAAAAACAGATGCGCACTAGGAAACAGACTGATAAGGGAATCAGGATCATTAATAATGTGCAATAAAGAAGCACAAATTAATTTAACATTTCTCAAGATATTTATCATGCTGCCAAAGCCTTGCATATTGATTGGAGGTATCTGATTTGTACACAAAGAGCACACACACCAAGCTTGTATGCTTTGATTAACATTTCTATTTCATTAGTGCAGCCTTTAGGCCAACCTTGAGAATTCATTAATAGCCTCGCTAACTTACAACTATTGATTTAATTTTTAATATATATATATATATATATATATATATATAAGGAAGACATTGCATTTCCATATCTATATGGAAGACATTACAATACATTACCAGTACATTTGGAAGAGAGCTCAGAATGACTCTTAAAATGAAGGATTTTATTGCCCTTTTTTGCCCTGCCAATGAGAAAATAAAAAAAAAAATTAAAAGATACAGGCAGAATAGTATGTTTATCTGATGCAACACTTTGACCTGAAGCATAAGTCTCAGCAGATGTCCTGTTATATTTTATAAAATATCATTTATGGAACATCTTTACTGGGGCCAATAAGCACAGTGACCCTGACTCCACTATTTAGTAGCCATCTTTCCACTGTAGGAAAAATTCAATTTAACATTACCCTGCTGGAAGGAGAAAAAGAAAAGCAGAACGAGAGAATTTGAGTATGAATTAATAAGTGTGTATTTAATCGTTCTGCCACTTTGATTCTGCTACTCTGAGCAACGGAGCCCAAGGCTGTGTGACTTTCGATGCTATTCATCAAGGCCTGCAGCTTTGCATGACTGTATTCTTTTTCTGTTTGGGCAAAAATGACCCCTTCATAAGGTGGAGCAGTACTTAAACTATTTTTACATTATGGATTTACAGTGCCTTGCATAAGTATTGACCCCATTTGAACTTTTCCATGTTTGATAGTGCTGTAGCCTGGGACTGAAATGGACTTATGATGGACTTGGGATTATTGAAGTAAGGAAAAAATCTATATAGTTTGCAAAATTACTTACAGTTGCATGGCTGCTTCTCTGATTAATGCCCTCCTTAACCCATCACTGACAATCGGTAGATAGCCAATCTGTCCAGTAGGTAGAGTCACGGTTGTGCCTTATATGATTGATATTTTCCCAGATCATAGGAGAGGGGTACTTCTGCAATCACTGCAAAAAGTTTTACATTTTTATTTAAAAATAAGTTTGCAAACTACATTCATCCCCACACACTTCAATATTATGGGCTAACTTTAGAGATGCACCGATACTAAATTTCTCAGCAGATACCGATAACCAGTTATTCAGAGTGATATCGGCCGATACAGATAGTTCTGTCGTTTATTCCTTCTTTTAAATAAATAATAATTAATTCCACAATTCTGAAAGAAATGCAAATAAAAACTTTATTCTCTCCATTTCAACAAGTTGTTTCACATTAACTGGTCTCATAAACAGAACACACATTACTCTATTTAACATTAACACATGAACTCAATTCTGAAGATTAAAGTAAGATTTCTTAACTTATTGAATGTTATTAATTCATATTAACATGGACTGAATTCTAAAAAACCTCCTGTTAGTCTCACATTCACTCACCACAAACAAAAGCATTTCTACTTCATCATTGAATATCAAACTGGTAATATTAATATAAACTTTTATATATATATATATATATATATATATATATATATATATATATATATATATATATATATATATATATATATATAAACATTAACTGGATATGAAATATACTACTCTACAAATATATTTTTCTTTGCAATATATACTTTTTTGTCAACTCATGTTCATTTAAATCTTTCAGCAGTGTACTGGCGCTTTAATTCAACGCGAGCAGCACGGCAAAAAAATAAATAAATTAGACTCGACGCCGAAATTCCCGCTTCACTGCTGCAGCGTCCGGTGTAAGATTTTAGCAGTGCGGAGCTTACAGCGCTTACAAACTGCAGTTTTGTCGTCATTCCACATGAGAGACATCATCTTTACACACAGCATGAAATCAGTGTGTTTTCCTGCCCTCTTTTGATTGACAGGATATAATCGGCCCTGATCATCTAATGTTTCTAAACTATGAAAAATTGCCTTTATCGGCCGATACCGATCATTGGCCGATACAGCGATGCATCTGTACCCATCTTGTATACCTACAATACGCAGTATTCCAATTAATCCATTTTAGTTCCAGGTTGCAGCACTACAAATATAAGAAAACTTAAGGGAGGTGAATACTGTACTCTTAATGTCACTCAGCTTAATTTCTTTCATGAACATTTGAAAAAACAAAAACATTATTAATCCCATTAAGTTACCCTCATTTTAAAGTTACTTCACTCCCTGTCATGTAATAAACCCAACTTCCTGGAACTGCTTTCTCAAAGCATGACTGCATCTAACAATAGATATCCATATTAGTGCCCTAGGCCAGAGAAAGAGTGTGAAAGTAAGTGTTCCCCATAGACTTGCATTGATTTTTTTGGGGGGCAGATTTGAAGGTTCTTTTTGTTAAGATACTGACAGAATAAAAGGTATTTTTCTGTTCAGCAGAGAGCATCTACTGTACGTTTCATTACTAGATCTTTTTTCTCCACTTGAAAAATCCCAACTTTTTAAATTAGTTGTATGTATGTAAATACACCTTTCAGTGAACTTTCTAATTCTAATGCGAAACTGGGATTAACATAGATATAACATAGATATGTTTATTATGTATTTCATACAATATGTCATTTTGTGAAATGAAAGTTTTGGTGAAATAAAAGTGTTGGTCCAATTCTCCAAATCTCTTATTTCCACTCCGACCTGTATACACAAACCTGCCATCAGGAGGATTCCCTAGTGTGGGAAGTGACTTCGGTCTCTGTTTCCATCAGGATAGTTTATACTGATCATCACTGAGATGAAGAGAAAATAGATTGGGGGATTTTACAATAAATAGTGCAGTTGTACTGCTGCAAAATCTAAAGATATTGCTAAGCACAATATCTACAG
The DNA here is from genome assembly GCF_023375685.1 of Ictalurus furcatus. Classification (NCBI taxonomy): domain Eukaryota; kingdom Metazoa; phylum Chordata; class Actinopteri; order Siluriformes; family Ictaluridae; genus Ictalurus; species Ictalurus furcatus. The sequence goes on along the minus strand of NC_071277.1, from coordinate 3,449,758 downwards.
CATAATCCATGTACAAGTCATGTGTTCCTGTGCATCCTTACTGCCGGCATCAATAAAGCTGTTGAAGCAACTCCCTGTGGGTGGAAAATTCACTGTATGCTGTCATCAGCCGAACACTTCAAGTGTCAAAGTTCTCCAGGCAGCAGACACACGCACACACACACACACACACGCACGCATGCACACACACACACGCAGAAAGCACAGACGCGCACATGCACACACACGCACACGCACACACATGCACACACACACACACATACACGTGTCACTAAGCTGAATCAACCTTGACTTCCCTTACTATACAGAACCTGAATGTGAGCAGCGAGTAGAGAAAATGAGAGCATTAAAACATTCAGCAAGATTGTTTATTTTTTTCTTTACTAATTTCTTTCTTTCTCATACCTCGTTTAGCATTATAGCTTCTTGTGAAAAACAGATTTTGTCAATACTCGTTAAATGGCCCCGTAGTCATACTGTCAATATCTTTAACCTTCATAACTTATTATATGAACTGGGTCACGTGAATTGTACAAAATATAGCAGCATGACCTTGTAAATTCACACTTGTAAATTCACAACAATTCAATTTGTTTAAAATTAAATGATCAAGGTTAAGGTTACAACTTTTTTTATGATTTACTTTGTGTGAAATTCAACCATACTACTCTGATTTGTTTTTAAATGTGTGTGAAATTTTTTGTGAGATTAGGTTAATGCATATTATGTCTTCCATTCATCTGTAAATTGTAACAAGTTGCAGTAGTTTTTTTATTAAATTTTCACAAAAATGTACTTTTTTCATTGTTTCATAATTTGCAGTTGTGTTTTGCAGTGCATTAGAGGTCCACAAATACGACTTTTTGGAGACTGCTAGTTAGCTACATAGCTATATCAAGCCAAAAGCTCTTTTCTACTGGAAGTTGCAGTTTGGCAAGTTACCACATTTTTCAGTTAATTTCAATTCAATTCAAATCAAATCAAAGAAACCTTGAGATAAACTAGACTCAATAGGGAACCCTCTCCTATATTGTATATTATAAAGTCAAATAGTACTAAGTGTATGGAAAAGATGTTCAGTATGTGCTGATTGGGGTGAGTCTTGAATATGCTGTTATATACTGTGAATATACTGTTTTTAGGGTATAGGTGTGTTTTAGGGTATCTACATCAGCAGAAAGTTAGTACTGCCATTTTTCTTTTTTGCTCTAACCACCACCGCATGAGCTATACCCATTTACGCAACCTAAATTTGTTTGCTCTTTTCACGCAGGTACCATGCAAGCCAAACTGAGACCATGTACAGTAGCTAACCTGATCAAATGTCACAGAACTGTCCTGATAATCTTTAAAGCTGAAGTCACCTCTCTACCGGGACAAAATTTTGACTAGTCACTCGTGACTGTATGTTTCCAATAGTGGATTTAAGAGGTAACATCACACTTTTGAAAAATTACTTCATCTTTAAACAAGGTTAAATGCCTTGTTAAAAGGTGACACGCCATCATTAACTTGAAGTCGCTATCAAGATTCCGTCGAGGTTGTCAATCCATTAGGGTCAGGCCAAAAATAAATAAATAAATAAATAAATAAATAAATAAATAAATACCACAAGGTACGAGCAATGTATCTGATGCTTGACAACACAATTTTGCAAGACAATAGGTCAAATATTGATCACATGCAGCTTGTTCTTCTCTGTAGGGAAAAAGACTATAAAGCATTTTGGAGAGCAAAAAAAGTTTGTTTTCAATTTCCTGATAAAAGACTTGAAGGACTTAGAGGATAACAGCATTGTTTCGAGGGTTGGAAGAGTTATGTGCTATAGCCAGAGATAATCTTGTGTATTGCTGGCTTTCTACAAAGTTTTAGCAGGAGCACATTTTTTTTTTTTGTAGATTTTGTGTCATAGACAAACAAACATTCTAGTCTTGTCCACTGACAACTTGTTTAACAAGGAAAAAACATTCATATCAAGAGTATGTAAAAGATCTAGGTGCAAGTAACATATTCTTGGTGGGTGGCATACAATTTGACTCTCTATTCAATCAACTGTGTTATGTTCATGTCTGCCAACCTGGGCCTCCGCCATGTCTTCGAGATGATCTTTTTGAAATGATAGTCTCAAGACTTGACACTATATGATGTGATGCTGGTGTGATGTCGGTGTCTGATCCTGACACACTACTTTTTTTTTGGCTCCCCATATCCTCTGGACCTGCCTGATTCACCTGTTGCTCTACTTCTGCTTGGATATTCTGTACTTATGACTCACGTTTTGCTGTTATAGATGGTCCCACATAAATATGGTACAGATTTGCACTTTCACAAAGTGAATAATCTCACCTGGATACTGTAGATTTGTACCTAAAACTGCTATTGTGACCATATCGGCTGTCTTGTGCTCATCCCAGGACTTTTTCACAATATGCTCATACTGAACATCCTTTCATCACACTGTATGCTTTTACACTCTTATACACCTGTATGCTGTACTTATTTATAATCCCACTATCTGGTGTCACTCAGAGAAGGATGAGTTCTCTTTAGAATCTGGTTCCTCTTAAAGGTTTCTTCCTCTTGTCAACTCAGGAAGTTTTTCCCCACCACCGTCACCTCTAGGTTGCTCATTAGGGATCTAAATCTCCATTCAGATTTCTTTGTTTGTTTTAAATTACTTGCTAACTCAAGAAACAGAACAGTCCATTTCTTTCAGTCTAGTTAAGTTCCTTTCGCAATGCCAACATGCTTATATTTATTTTTTCTTCATTTTCTTCTCCTCCTTCATGATTTATCTAAATTTTATTTTTTCCATAATGTTAACAGGGGGGTACTGTCGCACCTCCAGGGTTGGAGGTTCGATTCTTGCCTCTGCCCTGTGTGCATGGAGTTTGCATGTTCTCCCTGTGCTTCAGGGGTTTCCGCCAGGGACTCTGGTTTCCTCCCCCAGTCCAAAGACATGCGATGTAGGCTGACTGGCATCTCTAAATCATCCATAGTGTGTGAATGGGTGTGTGTGTGAGATTGTGTGCTGCAATGGATTGGTACTCCATCCAGGGTGTTCCCTGCCTTGTGCCCCAAGTTCCCTGGGATATACTCCAGGCTCCCCATGACCCTGTGTAGGACAAACGGAACAGAAAATGAATGTATGGCTGGATAACGTTAATGCTACAACCATCAAAGCTTACTAACCTGCACCCCTCTTTTGGGGTGACCTGATCTGACCATTTTGTCTACACACTTCCATTCTGGCTAGTTATTTACTTTATTTATTTATTTTTCATAGTTTATTATATAGTTACTTACTCTTAAACAATGTATATATCACATTCCAGCACGCACGTACGCCTCACAGACAAAATACCGCTATCCTTTATTTTGGATATTTTTATCCTGATCCAAATAAGTTTACGGTACATTAATCCTGATTGGCTCAGTCAGTGTCATCATGTGCTTTCATGCAGGCATCATTTCTTGAGTCCACAGCAGTTCTAACTTATTAAAATCAATAGCTCATGACACACACTGAAAATGGCCACAGAGCAAACTGGACAAAATTGAACATTAATTTTTAATAATAGCAGACTTTTTAATCATAGCAGCGATTTTTGGAATTTAGTGTGACATTGGTCTGTCTGTCTGTCTGTGTGTATGTGTATGTATGTATGTATGTATGTATTATGGGTGGAATAAAATAACACTATAATTGGTCTCAACTAGAGGTGTGTGTGGGGTTTTTTTTTTTTTTAAATCGACTTCAGTTTTTATTTTAGTTTGTACCTGCTATAGATATTTTTAATGTATTTAGTTGCCACTATTTCCCAAAACATAACAAGTAGTAGCTTAATTTAAACCAACATGTCCCTGACCAGACTTAATCACTAAGGATGAAAGAATGGATACTGTTAATGAACACGGGACAAGCTTCATATCTGATCCTTGCTCGTGTCCACTTGAAAGTAAAAACCTCATGCTGGCGTGACATTTTTGTTATCTCACCTAGGTGCTCTGTGAACCTTCATGGAAAACCTACTTAACAAAAAATGTTGCTGATATTTTGTTTAGAACTTTATTGTTCAATGAACACCATGTATTCAAATCCATATTCTTGTATGTATATGTACAGTACTTTAGGCACCCTATTTTTTTTTTTTAGTACAAACTTTGTTATAGATTTTTTATTTTATGACTTCTACATTATCAAGTCAGTACAAAAAACGTTTTAGATTTCCAAACATTAGTTTTCTAGCCACTTGCTTTTGCTTCAAAAATAAGAAGCAAGTGCGGCAGCCAAAATCTCCAGAAGAACCGTGGCTGGTTCTGCAAGATGCTCAATAAAACTTACCAGCTAATTTCCTTATAAAACTGCACAAATTGTACCAGAGACTACTACTTTTATTTTTATTTTTATTCTTTTTGTCACACCAAATATTGACTTTGTTTCCTATACTACAGTTTACTGCTCTTTATGGTATTTTTTTAATGTAAAAAAATGTACTTTCATTATTTTGAAGGTATCTTTGCTCTACAGCATTTCTTTGCATGTGCCTAAAACTTTTGCACAGTACTGTATGTATGTACAGTATCTATCTATCTATATGTATCTATCTATCTGCCAACATTTTACCAATCTATGAGCCATCAACAGCTAGTTTTAAAATTAACTGCTCGCTTTCTATGCTTTTCCTCTTGATAAATGCTACCAGATACATTTACAATTAAGAATAGGAATAAAAATAGACTGAGTCAGAAAGCAGACCTCATATTTTCATCTGTCAAACACAAACACTTCCTTAATGTTTATATCTCAGGGAGGTGTCTAATATGTAATGATAAATTTGTAAGTGTAATGATAAATTTGTTAACTATTCATAGGATGTGGATAGGATGTCATGTAATGCATGATGAACAGTCCTCTAAAAACATTTACCCAGAAAAAAAAAATTATTATATATGATATCCCCTTCATTCAGTGAACTTTAACTATTTTCAGCAATTGGTACTTTGTTATATTCTTTATGCTTGGTTGGTAATTTCCTCATCAAAAATGAAGTCTGGGCTTATCTGGTTGGAGAGTCACAACAATTGGTTTGGCATTTTGAAATCCACTGGTCCAATGAGCTTTTTTAAATTCACTATGTTCCACATTATTATCTATAGACAACCCCAAAAAGGGACTTCGATCAAAGCCTTTTTATATTCCTTTTCCCCACAACTCACATTTGTGGACGTTCTATGTATTTATGTTATCCCGATTCAATATTTCTTGCCCATATTTAAATGATTGAAGAAAACTGCTAAATGGTGAATTATAAACAATCCGATTTTTGGACCTAAGTCTTGGCCTGCACTATATACACCCACCATCCACTTTATTAGGAACACTTGTACACCTGCACATTATCATGCAGTTATCTAACCATATGGCAGTAGCACAATGCAAAAAATTAATTCTGTCACCATGGTTTTAAAGCATGATTATTTGAGTTACTATAACCTTCTTGGCATCTCAAACAAATCTGGCAATTTTCCTCTGATCTCTCTTATCAATAAAACTTTTCCACCCACAGAACTGTCGCTCATTCATTTTTTTTCCCCTCAACAATTCTGTGTAAAACCTAGAGACGAATGCGTGTGAAATTCCCAGGAGATCAGCAGTTTATTAAATACTCAAACCAGACCTTCTGGTACCAACATCCATGCTAAGTCAGAATCACACTTTTTCTTCATTCTGATGTTTGATGTGAACATGAACTCTTGAGCTTTATCTACATATATATATATATATATATTTTTTTTGCATTGCACTGCTGTCACACAATTGGCTGATTAGACAACTGCATGAATATACAGCTGTTCCTAATAAAGTGTATGGTAAGTGTAAGTATCCCTCTCAGAAATGTATATAATTTCAAAAATCAAAAATAATCTTGTTATTCCATCAAGGCATGTCCAGAAAATACCTTTTCCAGAAATGGTTCCTCCACTGTGCCCTGAAAGTGAAGAGAATTAAAATGAGCAAATGAAGTTATTGATTAAGAGCAATGCATCGTGTCTCAATGTTAACAGGAAGATCTGCTTGATGTATCCAGAGCCAAAAAACCTGCAGAAGATGATTTAAAACACTATCATTTAATAATATAATAATTAAATAATAAATACATAATAAATAATAATAGACATATATATTAAAGAATTTTTTGATCGAATGGTATTTGGTATTTAAATAAGGGCAAAATGAAAATATATACAGTGTTTCCTTTACCACAGCTGCAGCCATGATATGCAGATCTAAAACCAGTCATAGTGGCTGTCTATGGCAGCATCAGTCTAAGGTAGGAGTTGTGGCCCAAAGTGTGATGGAAGAATTGTATGTTAGAAGTTATTTGGATGATAGTACTGTGTATAATTTGATTAAAGACAGATTTATTTGGGTATTTTATTTTGAGACGTGTATGTGACAATATGTTAAAATGGCAGATATAAGCTTTCCTTTCTTGTTAGCTATATTAGCCTTGTAGCTCCAGTGCTCGGCTATTGAAGCTTTTCATATGAAGAAATGAAAGAATATGGTATGAAGGAACAGAACCAACTAAATTTGTTAGAAAATATCACAGACATGTACAGTACAAACAGCAGGATTAGAAAAACTGTCCCACGTACTATACATCTGCAGCTGAGACCAGTTATGAACTTGAGGATCTTTCAGGGTCAAAATTCCCAAACATCTTAAGGTTTCTGTTTTCAGTGTTTCTGGGGACTAACAAAAGGCCACACCCACTTCCTGTGTAAATCCAAATACAATATATGTATATGTAAAAATACGTATACACTGTATGGCCAAACATTTGTGGACACCTGAGCATCACATCCATATGTGGGTTTTGCCCAAACTGCTTCAAATTTGGAAGCAAAGAGTTGTCTATTATGTCTTTGTATTTACCTTCGTTGGAACTAAAAGGCCTAGCCCGTGTGCACAAAGTGAGCTCCATGAAGACATGGTTTCCAAATGTGAACTGGAAGAACTCTAGTGTCCTGCACAGAGGCCTGACCTCAACCCCACTGAACACCTTTGGGATGAACTGGAACACTGACTGTCCAGCAAGCCTCCTTGCCCAACATCACTATCTGACCTGTGCTTGTGACTGAATGGACAAATCCCTACAGCCATGCTCCAAAAGCTACTGGACAGCCTTTCCATGTAGAGTGGAGGTTATGTGACGTAACCGTAAACTTTGGCCTTATAGAGTACATATTGTGGTATTTTTCTCCATTATGCTTTTGAACGAGAGGACGCAATTCCAACACTTTCATGTATGGTGATAAACAAAACATAACAAACATTTATTTTCTGATTATATGGTGAATGAAACATAAATAAGGGATGTAGTATGCACTTAGATTCTAAAAGGTCACATGATCATGGACCAAAATACATATTATTGTCTGAAATTCCACCTGCATGTAAATCTGCATTATGGTATATTTGGCATATACTAATTTATATAAAAGGAAACCTGAGAGTTGTTCATCTCAGACGTTGAAACCTTCATTAGTCTGCGTCGTTAACAGATGCTGAATTCACGTTGGATAAACCTGGCAGCTGAAGCGTCGCTTTTGTTGCTGCTTTGTGAACACCGCAGCCCTCTGAAACCGCCTGTACAGCTGTACTTCAAAAAAAGTTTAATCCCATTGGATTTGTACAGTTTTACATGTTCTCAGAAGGGATTGCTGTCTCTGGTGCGAGAACAACAGGATTTCATGGAAGCTTACATTTAGGTGCAATGCTTGACTCTTATCCCTTCGAGATCTGGATTTAGATTATGTCTTCACTGGGAAATGATACCCTTCTTGTATGTTAGAGTATGAAAGGTCCATAATAAAACAAATAAATGTTACTCAAGGTGTAACACTTTTTTTTTTGCTTTATAGCACACTCATAAAATCCTGACATATGTATAGAATACTGCTTGAGTACATATGAAAAGCATATGTCAGTATTTACAGGGGACGTGTAAATCTAGTTCTGCTTATGAAAAACATCAATCAGCATGATCCAGGCTCATGCAGAAAATGGGGTCATGAATAGAAACATTCTTTAAAGTGAGCTTTGGGGAATATGGATATTTTTTTTTCTGTCCATTAGCATGTTTGTTTTTATTCTGTCATTGCAACTACCATATTTGTAGCTGCCCCATGTGTTTCACATAAATATATGCCATAATCCTATGCCGTCCTTTTATTGGTGGCTTTTGGATGAGCTCGATTCATGACTAAAGAATTATTTTATAATGTGTGATTTTTGCCTGTGACAGCAAAGCCAGGCCAAAAATTGTCCAGTGCAAACCTAAAGTTGATTATTTTCCAATAACAACACATTCTGAAGTGTTTTACTCCTAGTAAAACATAACAATTTTTCAAAGATTGAAATCTTGTATTCATTAACAAATGACAAGTTGCAATATAACTCATTTAAAGTTATATTTAATGTTAAGTTAGTTACTATTATTATTTATGTTATAGCAGGTGTAACCAGTCATTCCCTCACCAACCTCTCTTTTCTCTCTTAATGAATTAATGACTTAATAAATATGTTGAGTTACAAAGAAAATGAAAAGGCTAAAGGCCTCTCTACTGAAGAATTTACCATGATGGAAAATGTACTCTTTGTTACAAAGCATTAACACTAAAGACTCCTATCCCAAGCAGGATGGCAGCGCGACAACCTCAGCTGAGCAGGATGGCAGAGCAGCATAGACAAAGGTATAATGAGACGATAATGTGAGACAAAGCGTGCGTTGCAAACTGTGACTATATACAAGAGTGCTAATTACCAGGAACGTGAATCAGGTGCAGGTGGTCATGTGACAATGAAGCAGTGGCTGTTGGGAACTGTAGTTCAGAGTTCCCTTACTGATTTCATGACACTATTTAGTATGAGATATACAAAAAAAAAAAAAAAAAAAAAAAAACAGAAGAAATCTGTATCTGGACAAATAGTTTTTCACAGTACTGTATGCTTCATATCAGAAATCTGGCTAGTATTTTCATTTACACTCTATTTGTGTTTAAACGTGAGGCCAGGGCATGTTATACTAGTAGTACAGTAATTATATGATAATTTGTTGCTGCAGTGTAGCTCATTTTTCACATTGTTTCATCATTACTGCTCATAAAAGCCATAATTTAAGCCAGAAATGCCACGGTACACAAGGTGGCACTGCACAACTTTCCGTTTCTGACACTGAAGAGGGCCAGTATTTACGTCTTTAAGCGGTTCACACACTTTTTGCGAACTGGCTAAAGCATGTTTACACTTTTGAGAAATTTAAGGTATTTGGTGATTTGGCCACTGCAACAAATACGTCTTTAAAGCTAAATTCTTAAAGTTCTAATTTTAAACAATACTATACTCTTTAAATAAGTAATGATTTGAATTATATAAAAGTCACATACTTATGAGAAGACCCAAATTATTAGATTTTTTTTTTAATCTAATTTTTTTGGAGGGAGTGGGTATAAAGCAACTATTGTTGTGTCCAAAAATGTTAACGTTCTTGCAAATTGATGAAGTGTCTTTTTTGTGGTCAATATGATAATACAACGACGCAATAATGGGCCACTTAGCTATTTGAATAAGAGATCAAGAATACTTATATGCATATATATGCCAGGTGCAAAATAAATACAATGGACTATCAATCACTGGATTATCATTTGCAAGGAAGAGACAAAGAAACAATGTTATTTAGTGTAAAAAACAACACTGAAAGAATTAAATGAATCATTTAGAATATATGCTTGCATTTCACTGTCGTCAAAAAATAGCCACAACATAATAAATACATTTATATAGTGTTTAGTGTGTAATATCAAATCTGGTGTTTCAAAGGATACATTGTTTATGTGAGTGGGCAGAAGGATTTATTAGCAGTGAGTATTTTATTTCGGGTATGTCGCTTATGCGCTCTCAATAAAATGGTTGGTGCTGGCGTCTTTGTCTTTTTTCGGCTTCTTCTTCGTTGGGAAGACAGTTATGTACTTGAGCACCATCAAGTCGTACTTTTATGTAACTTCAGTGGCTCCGGGCACTATAAAAAAAAGCACCAATCACATTGGATGGCGCGTAAAGAACACCCAATGAACCGCTCGATGGTAAAAAATTTGGCATTTTACACCTGGGTCTGACAGCCATTGGGGCATTACATGGATTGTTTTTCGCGCTGCAAAAATCGTCCCGGTGTGAACTTGACTTAAGGACGTCTGTTCTTCATTCTGTGCCTTTGACATCATTGTCTGCAATCTGTGCAGTCTCTGTGAGATTATATCATATTATAGCTCCATTTGTGAAAAAAAGTTATGGTATGTTGAACTGGATTTAAGATTAAACAGATTTTGAGAATTTTTTTTTTCACTTGTGAATGCTTGAGGACCCATGCTTCTATACATACCTTGTGTTTTATTAAAATCATTACTTACTTTTGTCATGATCTTGTGTCTTGGTGTAACAGGCCAGACATTGAATAATAAAGTGAGTCATTAAATAAAGATCATTAGGAATTAGTGGGAATGTAGTGAGTAAATGTTTGATATTTGGAATGAACGTAGTTCATGGTAGTGCACTCAGGACCTTATCCACCACCTCTGAAATATTAACACAGCAATGAGTTGTGATTCGTCTTGGGACTCAGCAGCGTCTTAAAGGTGAGAAGGTGAGAGATATCATTCCACTTGTGAACTTAAACTTATCTGAAATTTCATGCTTTGTGTCATGGAAGGACTACTGCACACTGGCGGCGCTTTCTGTTTTTTCGGCCTTGAACTTTTAGGTCAGATCAACGGTTCTGTTGCTTTTTGATGCTTTAACCTCTTGTTGTGTTTGAATACAATAACCTTCCTTTGAACCAGATGGCTTCCACTTCACACTGGGAGTAGGAAACACTGGATCTCCCACCTGCCGTTTTAATTACAAGTGAGCAGGAAAAGAATACTGAAGGGTTAGTGCAGACCCTGAGTGTTAACTCTGTGTGTGTGTGTGTGTGTGTGTCAGTCAGAGGATAGCACAAGTAAACAACATGAGCAGCTACAGAGATTAGATCAGCGGTCACAGTTGTGCTTTTGACTCAATACATATTGGGGAGCTGATGATCTACCGGCTTGCTTTCTTGAGCAAATACAAAAGTCTGCATATAAAAATACTGATTTTATTCCATCATTTATGAAATATACATTTAAAACTTGAAAGTCTGATAAGGAAGCTTATACCACAGCACTGTTCAATTCTCAAATCTGATTGGTCTGAAGGTGTTGATTAATTTTCTATAACAGCAGCTCTGACAGTAGTTCACAATTAAGTACATGCATTTATCAATACTGTTAATTTTTTTCAAAATTTCTCACACAGTTAGCACAACAGTGATCTATGTGTTCTGAATGTTGTATAACTTATCATTCCTTTTTGTGCTTTTTCACAAAAAGCACTTTAAAAAACTCAGCTTTCAATAGTCATGAATTCTTTTAATCAACAAATTCAACTCAACATCAATCAAAACAGCTCTTTTTTTTTTTAACATACTGTTTTCCAAACTAATCAATACAAGTTTGAAACCAAGCAAAGTAGTATTTTTATAATAAAATAGGTGGCAGGCACAGCTACTAAGTGGTTAGCATGTTTGCCTCACATCTCCAGGGTTGGGGGCTCGATTCCTGCTTCCACCCTGTGTTCGCAGAATTTGCATATTCTCCCTGGGCTTCGGGAGTTTCCTTTAGGTACTCCGGTTTCCTCCCCGGTCCAAGGACATGCTTTGTAGGCATGCTTTGTATGCAGTTGTGCCCTGCAATAGGTGCCCTGTAATAGGTTGGTCCATCTAGGTTGTCCCTTGCTTTGTGTCCCAAGTTCCATGGGACAGGCTCCAGGCTGCACTGTGACACTGTGTAGGAAAGCGGTATGAAAAATGGATGGATGGATAGTCACAGCTGATTTCCAATTGAACTGATCAGGTGTATATATATATATATATATATATACATATATATATATTGTAATAGTATACACCATGAGGTTACACTTCTGATTGTTGATGTACTGTCTTATTTCATCCGACTGCATATAACTGATCATGTTCAATTTTACAAGGTGGATCAGTATCCTCATTCATAAATAGTGCTGTTGCTATGACGATTTCCATCAGACTGGATCAAGTGTGAAAAGAGTCTATATTATGAGATTGCCTACACCCACAGGCATAATTTGCGCTGTGGACACTAGGACACATATCAACACATTGCTGACGATGCCTGTATATGTCCTCACCACTTTTTGAAAGTGTAGTCCATTAAAATTCTTTTATATGATTGCATGCATCAGGGACCGATTCAAATCATGATATTGTGACATATGACTATAAAGTCAGCCTTTATATTAGACGTAGTTGTCATCATAATAGGCAATTTACTCAGCCTGCAGGTCAGCACTTCGTAGTTTACTTTTCTCTGTTTTTAAGGGGCTCTCAGTGAATACTGTCTGTAGGTGATATTAAACCTACATTTTAAAAGTCCTCTGAAGCATCTATTATTCTATAATCATGGGAAATGTTTAAAAAGCTGGAGTGGATGTAAATGGTCCTTAAATCAGAGTTGTGCATTTTCTATGTGATGCATTTGATGTAATAAGATCAACAATTTTAAGTGGTAATATCATCTCCTGACAGATGAGTTAGGAGCACTGATTATTTAATCTCAGACAAATCAACTTTTTGGTAGTGAACTCAGACTTTCGGATCATATTGTATTTTGAAAAAGATTTGAGCCACAGTTCTGAAAGATGCTTCAGAAAGACCCCAAGCCCACCGGGTTGGTTTTCACTTTACATTTCAAACAGAAGAAATACCACTATACACAGCGGGATTTCTTGATACAGAGACTGAGCCGAAATGTCAAATCGGAGAGAGAGAGAGAGAGAGAGAGAGAGAGAGAGAGAGATGGTGAGAAATGGACTGTAAAACAGAGAAAATGCAAGAGATGCTGTAATGATGGCAGCTCAGCCTCATTCCATCCACTCATGAGCTACTGTACAAATAAATCTCTGATCTGACAGCAAATAGAATATAAAACACTATTTATATATAGTGAATAATAGTGGAGTTGAAAATGACTTGTATTACATGCACTAGCAAGGCCTGATGTACTGAAATATGGTAACATACTGTATGGAGAAGAATCAATATGAGGTGTTGGTCATTAAGTGTGGACAACTCTTAAATTCACAGAACCTTTTGCTGTCTGTAGTTTGCGTCTAGCCCTGGGGCTAAAGGCCACTGTAGCTAAAACGTAAGAGAAGCTTATAGCTAACACTTCAGGAACATCAAACGGTAGGCTTAAATCACAAACTCACCTCAAACCACTTTGTTGAGTTGTTCAATATCTCAACCAGACTTGCTTATGTGACACTGTAATCCGTAAAACTGAACAAAATTATGTCATAGACCCAAATTCTCCACTGCAGTAGAGGACTCAAATCACTTACTCTGTACATACAGTAGCTTGGTGTCATGTCACGCAAGCATCAAGCTCAGGTCAAATACAGTGTGGGAAATATGTATTGAACCCGTCAACATTTGTTTCAGTAACTATATTTCCAATGAGGCTATTCACATGAAATTTTCACCAGACTTTGGTATCAACTCAGGAAATCCACACATGTAAAGAAATCCAAATATTACCCAAGAGGGTTAAGGCAGTGCTGGAAAATAATGGTGGCCACACAAAATATTGACACTTTGGACCCAATCTGGACATTTTCACTTAGGGGTGTACTCACTTTTGTTGCCAGCAGTTTAGACATTAATGGCTGTGTGTTGAGTTATTTTGAGGGGACAACAAATTTACACCGTTACACAAGCTGTACACTCACTACTTTACATTGTAGCAAAGTGTCATTTCTTCAGTGTTGTCACATGAAAAGATATAATCAAATAGTTACAAACATGTGAGGGGTGTACTCTCACAAAAGTGAGTACACCCCTCACATTTTTGTAAATATTTGATTTCTCAGCGGAACATGGAGGCAGAGCAACGTCCTCAGTGGAGCAGGAAGGCGGAGCGATGTCCGAAGCTGAGCAGAAAGGTGTAGCGATGTCCGAAGCAAACCCTGGTGTAGCGGCGTCCGAGGTGGAGCAGGAAAGAAAAGCAGAACTCTTGGCCGTGCTGGGAGGCAGAGCAACGTCTTCAACTGAACAAGGAGACTGAGCGGCGTCCTCAGACGAGCAGGGAGCCTGAACAACGTTCTCTGTCGACTTGGCACGCTGGACAAGATCCACAGTGGGGGAGGGAGGGGGGGAGATGGTTCCAGCCTGGTTGGAAGGCTCCAATTTGGCACACCCCATGACTGGGTACATCACGCCGAGCCATTCCCAATTGCTCTTTATGATAGAGAATTTCCCCACCTTCTCGCACCTCGGCTTTTCCCTCTCATACAGGGCCTCCTTAACTTAAAAAAATCTGCTGCATCCATGTTGCGGTCTTGCTTTCTGCCACGATTTGAGGCGGAGACGGATGCAAGTGCAGATTAGGTTTAAAAAACAATACAAACAAAACACAAAACAGTATCTATAGAACTTGTGGCAAAACACTAAGGCTAAGAATAAACATAAAACAAAGACCATAAACACAGCAAAGAAAGACAAATGCAACACAGTACATACGAGACGAGAGCACATAACATGGCAACAGAAGACAATTACAGCAAGACTAAGAGTGCAGTGCAAACTGTGACTATATACACAAGTGCTCATTAACATGAATGTGATTCAGGTGCAGGTGATCATGTGACTGATGCAGTGAGGTGCATTGGCTGCTGGGAACTGTAGTCCAGAGTTCCTTCTCTGATATACATGACAAATAATAACTGAATTTACACAAATGAACCAGATCAAAAGTTTACATACAACTGATTCTTAATACTGTGTGTTGTTACCTGGATGATCAGTGACTGTTCATATGTTTTGTGATAGAGAGTCCCTTGTTTGTCCTGAACAGTTAAACTGCCCACTGGTCTTCAGAAAAATCCTTCCGGTTCTGCACATTCTTTGCTTTTCCAGCATCTTCTTCATATTTGACCCCTTTCCAACAGTGGCTATGTTACGTTATCCAATGTATTTCTGTTTGCTCTATGTGCTTGTAGTTTAGTTAGTTTTCTTTTGGTAAAGTTAGAGGGTATTTTTGTATATTATTTTGGCCTGGCCGGCTTCTGAAGAGTGAACCACTATATATATAAAAGGTGCTCCGTCTGGAGAATAAAACAAAGTAAACGCAATCTTGGTCTCGCCAACCCTTTTCTTTTTTTCTGTTTTAGTGAATGTTGCGGCCCGACCTAGACCGGGTCGTAACAGGCTATATGATGTTGAGATCTATCTTTTCACACGTGGGACAACCGAGGGACTCACACAACTATTACAAAAGGTGCAAACATACACTGATGCTCAAGAAGGCAACACGATATATTAAGAGCCGGGGGTTGGGGTCTAAACTTTTGAACAGGATGATCTGAATTGTTATTAGTTTGTCTTCTGGGAAACATGCAAATATCTGATGTAGCTGCTGATGGGCAGTCTTTGTCTTGTCTGAACAGTGATTGTCCTTCAGATTTTAAACACAGCAGATTGCCATGAATGTGATCTTTCTGATGTCTATTAAATCTAGAATGTTTTATCACTTTGAAAGCATGTCTTGTCTTTTTCTCTTTAAAGCAAGGTTAAACACTTCAGGAAGTGTCATTCATGTGCTATTTGAAGTAATTTTGTTGTGGCAAAAGAATGACATACTGCATTTCTTATGTATGACTTTGCTAATATATTATTATTATTTTGTATAGCTGATAATACTTTTGATATTTTACACCTTTACACTATATGTTAAAAAAGAGTCTAATATACTTTACTTACAATATCAGGCCAATATTCCAAAAGAAGGTCCATTTATCTGGTCCCACTTTACTGTCAATGGAACTATTTAGTTCAACACTGCAGAACTAAATTGGCTCTGGTGCCCACATACTGTGTAACAAAAATGAAAGGTTTAATGAACAACTGTTGCCGTTTGTATAGATTGGTTTGAGGTCAAATGTGTTATCACAGCATTAAATTCAATATTTCCTGTTAAGAATGAGGAATTTTTTTTTTCAGTACTTCTCTATCAAAACTGATTTGACAAACATTACCTATGAGCTCAGTTGGTGGTCACATGATTGAAGCTCAATGGCTAACACTGGTATGCTAATTATTACTGGATAACAACATGTCAAACATGCAAACTAGAAATGGATATCAGTTAACTTGAATAGTATTACATAACCTGTATGCTAAGCTAATGTCAGATATGATAAAATCTTGCTTGTTTAATAAATTACTGATGATATAAAGTGAGACTTCAATCCTACTTGAAATCCTACTCATGTGTAACTGTGCAAATGCAAGTTATTTTACTACTAGAACAGTTAACTAGCTGGCAAACAAATGGTAGTGATCATGAAATTCCACTCATGTTTGACAATGAAATTCCACTCATGTCAACCTGTGAGACATGTGAGCTAGCATACTAGCACTTAAATAGCTATCTAGTTATATGTAATGAGAGAAAGCCATGGGGATGTTTTCTATCTTGCATATTCATGAAGACAAAAGTGTAGCAATATTTCAAGGCCATTTCAATTTGTTTATTGGAGAATGCAAATAGTAATCACTTTATGATTCCACACATTACATTTTAATAGGGCACTAGGGTATGAGAGATTTTATGCTTGGTAAGCTCTAGCTTTTGGAGGAGTTTGTGTCCATTGCAGTCCGGATGAGTGACAAACTCTATGTAACACACTGACTCGTGTCTTTTATCTTCAGCCACAACTCTGCTATGACAAGTTTCTCTGCACTTGAGTGGCTCTGACACACTGCTATAGTTCATGAGAAGAATAAAATGCGGTCAGCATGCTGGAACTTACAGCACATTCCTCCACTCAGCTATGACTGTGTGTCAGAAAAGAGTCCCGTGAGCCTCTATTACAGCCTTTTTTTTCCTCTAATGGTGGATCCACCCATTCTCTGAATTCATGTTCTCATTTACATGGCATCTTGTGCTAGAACAACAGAGTATGTGAATATTAGGGAAAATAATACCCTCTGCTACTCTTCCACATAATGTGTAATAAATATTAATAGAGCAACACAGTGTAATGGATAATTACAGAGGATATGACATACTAGAACATTATATATATATATATATATATATATATATATATATATATATATATATATATATATATAGACAATTAAACATTGTAATCATTAATTCACCAACACTTATTCTAGTCACTGTTAACAGAGATATTTGACTGGTTTTGACATAACGCTTACAGTAATCACATACAGCATTATAACACATACAGCACTGTAATACTGTAACATTACAACAGTATAAGACAACATTCTATTATTTTACCAAATAACAACAGTGTAACATTGTACTACAAAACACAACATTGTAATACTATAACACAACACCACTGTAAAATTGTAATACTTAACACCACACGGTAACATATTATATCAGTGTAACACTATAATACATAACTATGTTGTAATATTGTAACACATAACAACAGTGTAACATTGTAATGCACAACACCACAGTGTAACATTGTAACAAGTAACAACAGTGTAACACTGTAATACATAATAACATTGTAATATTGTAACTCATAACAACAATATAACATTGTAATAGATAACATTGTAATATTGTAGCACATAACAATAGTGTAACATGTTTGTAACAAATAACAAGAGTGTAACACTGTAATACATAACAACATTGTAATATTGTAGAGCATAACAACAGTATAACACCATAGTGTAACACTGAAACGGGTATTGTGTATTGTAATACTTAACATCATAGTGTAGCATTGTAACACATAGCAACAGTGGAAGACCATAGTAACACTGTAACACATGCAATAACACTGTAATAGCATATAACATCAGTGTAACATTGTAATACATAAACACATAGCAACAGTGCAACTTTGTAACATGTAAGAGCACTGCAACACTGTAAGAGCATTGTAATACTTAACAACTTAACAACTTTGTAACATTGTTGAACACTATACAACATTGTAACTTTATAATATGTAATGCAACATATTATAACATAACATATAAAAATACACAGAGGTGGGTAGAGTAGCCAAAACGTTTACTCAAGTACAAGTAAAACTACTTATAAAAATAATTTCTCAAGTAACAGTAAAACTCATAATGTTAATAATTACTTGAGTAAGAGTAATAAAGTATCCAATGAGAAAACTACTCAAGTAGCAAGTTTCTAGTTACTTCAGATCCGATTAAAATGAAGGGAAAGTCCTGAATCTCAGACTACATGGAGAAATGTAAGTCACACATCTCCTTGAAAGTCTGTCGGTTCTGGATTCAAGATGAAGCAGCATGACCAAGTCCTGGGATGGGTACAATAACACAGAACAAATCTTGTTTAACCAAGGTTTAATACTTAAAAAGAGCAGAGGCTGTCTTCCGCGTTTTTTTTTTTTTTTCTGTGCATGTCCGCACCAGTACCATTGCATCATGGGATTATTTGACTCTCGTAGTCTGCATCGGTTGCATACTGCAAAATCTCACCGGAAGCAGTACGCCATCCAGCTATTTCTCACCTACTGTTTCTCGCCTACTGACAATTCGGACATACTACCCCTCTGGCATGCTACTTTTCACCTACTATATAGTAGGTTTTGGATGCAGCCAGTGCAATAAAAGAAGGGACACGGACACATGCTGCTTGTTTGAGTCTTTTATTCTTTCACTCCAGAGAAGTGAAACATGATGGCACAATGGTGGGATTAATGCAAAAAATATATATATAATTTTTGGCCGACGGATGAGTTTTAAGTGCATAACGGCGCAGCCGCAGAGTTTACTGAAAGAAGATATCATACAAACATGCGCGCCTCATTGGACATGATGGATGGCACGCTCGGATTAAAACCTCCACCGACATTAATGCTTAATTCGGGCAACTTATCAAAGACATGGAAAGCGTGTTAAGAGGAGTTCCAACTAACCTAGATCTGACATTGACGGAGACGTCTGAAAACACGGAGGTGAAACTTTTGTATTTCTTGGTAGGAGAAACTGGTAGAGAGTTATGTGAAACCTTACTAGCATCATCAACTGAGGACAGGACTGTAAAGCTAGTAATTGAAGCTTTTGATCAGAACTCCAACCCTAAACTGATTGAAATGGTTGAGAGATATCGCTTCTTTGTGAGAAACCAGGGGACAGACGAAGGAATCGAAAGGTGTTACTGAACTGAAAAAGACTCCTTAATATGTGACAGAATAGTGTGCGGCACAAATAATCCAAATTTAACCCACCTTTTACCCCACCAAAAAAAATTTTCCCCACTGGGTCAACCCCAGCAATTTAAACCTCCAGAATATGATTTTTTTTTTTTTTAAACAAAGGTTTATGTCTCAGGTAAATTATGTGTCTTTGTTGACTACTTAAATAGCCCTTATTTAAACCCCAACGGAAAATGCAACTTATAATGATTTCTCCAGTTTCAAAATCATCCAACCCCTTCATGGCAAGCATCTATAGTACTTAGTAGAGCACCCTTTTGCTGTTATGACCTGCGGCAAATGAGATGCAACGCTTCTGGCAGTGTTCCTGAGGAATCTTAGCCCATTCCTTATGAGCAATGGCCTCCAGTTCAGTAATGTTCTTGGGTTTGCGTGCTGCAACCACCTTCTTCAAATCCCACCAGAGATTTTTGATGGGGTTCAAGTCAGGTGACTGTGATAGCCCTGTAGAATCTTCTGCAACCACGCCTTGGAGGAATTTTTTGTATGCTTGGGATCATTGTCCTGTTGGAAGGTCCAATGACTCCCAGGCGTCAGCTTCCTCACAGACGGCATTACGTTTTCTCCTAGGATTTCCTGATACTTCAATGAATCCAACTTGCCTTCCACACGCTGCAGGTGTCCAGGGCCAGATGATGCAAATCAGCCCCAGAGCACCATCATTAAACATTGATTGGGGTCAAATTGACCCCAAAGATAATATGAGAGTTAAGAGAAAGATTACTAAGAGAGGACAATTTGACACTGCAGAAATGTGTTCAGATTTGTTGAGCTACTGAGCTGTCAAGAGAAAACAGCAAAAAAATCAAGGGCAGATCAGTGGAGGAAGTTCATGCTGTGAAGCCCTCATTAACAAAGAAAAAAAACAAACGATGATGGGACTGCTGAAAGAGGAGCTGAACAACCTCCAATAACGAGGTACAATAGCACCCGTAGAGCAAAGCACTGACTGGATAAGCAGTTTACTGGTAGTAAAGAAGCCTAGTGGTAATTGAGAATTTGCGTAGACTCCAGACCATTGAACCAAGCCTTAAAAAGGAGTCATTTTCCTCTTCCCACAATTGAAGACATCTTACCTGAGCTGTCAAAAGCAAACATATTCACTGTCTGCGATTCTCCAGAAACCAACTCGAGCCACTCAATCCAAACCTATGAAGCACTCTGGACAGTCACATGGTGAAACAGCACCTGCTATCACTACCAGAGCAGGTTGGATAAGCATCAGACCTCAGTACTTACAGGGCTATGTTACTTAGTCATTCATAGACTAATTTCTTTGATTTTGTCTAACAGACTGATGTACCCCTGGCAGGTTTAAAGAGACTGTTCTTAAGTCTAGAAGTATAATTAATGGGGAAGCTTCAGACATGTTTGGAAAAAAAAAAGCATTATGTGCTGTGATTTGTGTTAGATGCACACTTTAGTATATACTTTCTTTAACATATACTGTGCATACAAAATGGACTGTTCCTTGTTCTGAAAAAAGAGAGAGAGCATGTTACAACTGTGTGTGTGTGAAAAGTAGGGACTCGTATGCTGCTCGTCTGAGTCTTTTATTCATTCACTCCAGAGAAGTGAAACACTACCCACCTCTGACAATACATTGTTATAAAGTATAACATTATAACATACATGTATGATCTAGTAGTTGATGCAGCTTCTGTTTGTCAAATCCGTTTGCTGGGAGCTTTTTGATGTTGCAACGAATTTAATTAACATTGATTAATCTCTTAAATTACACACGTAGGAGTTGTCAGCAACCTGATATGTAGCACAACATTGTGGCATTGTATCATATAACAACAGTGTAACATTGTAACATTATAACATGTAATCCAACAGTGTTATACTGTAATGCTTAACAATACAGTGTTATAATATATAACATAATATCTAATTTATATGGCTGATGTAGTTTTTAGTGCAGTTCTTTGAATCCATTTGGCAGGAGCTTCTAGCCATATTTGCAAGATGTATTAGCTTTGTCATATCTGTTACATTAGACATGTAGGAATGACATGTAATACAACATGCATTTACACCATGTTGGAATTACCATAATTACTAGATGACAACCTGGATGTTCTACTCAGAGTTGTTCACGTCCTTGGATTTGGAATTATGAGACATTAGATGGTTATCCAACTCTGTGCTCGTTACATTAAATTATATTATATGTCTTTCGCTTATTTTCAGATTAATCTTTCATGATTGTGTCTTTATAGTAAACTGATAGAGGCAACCTGATACACATTTCTAGTGGCATCTCACTAATTTGAGGAAAACTCAGCACAACTCGATAAAGAATGATTCTGTGACCTGGATTATGTTGGAATTGGCTCTCCAGGGAAAAGCATGTGGTTTTCTTGCAGGACATGAAGCAGCACAAATGAAACTTACTCTCTCTCTCTCTCTCTCTCTCTCTCTCTCTCTCACACACACACACAGAATGAATGCGCTGAATAAATACACTCTACTTTTCATAATAAACTAGCTGAGCAGGTATCCTAACTGTCAGAGCTACAGAGCGGAAGAGAGAACATATTAGACTTTTAGACAGTTTTGCTCATGACTAACCAACAAAAAGAAACAAATATTAAAATACAGTTCATACAGCCCAGATTCTAGTATTCATGAGAAGGGATGCTAAACAAGTATGGCCACTAGCGCTATAGATAACACTTTATTTCACTGCAAAAATAAATGTTCAGTAATTATAACTAAATGGGAATATGAATTATTCATATGAATGAATTAGTAATCAACTTGTTGAATGTTTGCTCACTTTTACTCATTAGACAATACCTAATTTACCTGGAAATTTGTTTTGATTAGCTAGGTCAGCCACTGGTAGCCTTTGGTAGTAACTGTAGGTGATTGCAGATAGCTAGCTAAGGTAGCATTGTTGGTGATTAGCTAGCAATAGTTACGTCTTATTATATTTGACAGCAAAGGAAAAAGGAAACAATGTGCCTATTTAGTCTGTATTTTCTATCCCTAATTTTTTCGGGATCATGTTTAAATACAGTGATCATATGTTGCTGAAAAATCCAGTCTCGGACACTTCTACTCAGGTAGAATCTGGCAACCTCAAGGGTGTGAACTACATGAAGATGATTTGCTTAATCTGAATGCGCTATTGATTTTAGTTTGACTTTAAATTGAAAAAAGCTGTGTTACATCTGTGTAACCTGACCAGACTGCGTAATATGAGTAACATTCACGTTTTAAACACTGATGTAACTATTGATATGAGTATTCTATAATACTAATGAAAGTCTGAATATGGCCCATAGTGAATTATTCAGATAAAATTCTTTTGGATGTAGATGAAGTCTGTAATTTTGAATAGAGTGTAAAACTAGGGAGAACTACCTTAACTGCAGAACTAAAGATTCCACTAGATCATAACACATCTACTAGGTACATTAGCACTAACATTTTTTCACAGTACTACTACAACAAAAACAATAAAAATCATATTTTCACAATATAGCTACTTTAGAGCTAAAATACATCCACTTCTTTTCAGGAGTCACAGCATGAATTTTATGATGATTTTAAGTTTTGACAGGAAAGTACTGCAAAAGTAATGGCATACCTTGTTTTCTCCATGAATTCACCAAAAATAAAAACCTGAGAGTGCAGATTATCTGTGATAATAACATACCATTTATAATTTATAGAGCTGTGAAACACTGTTGCCTCTTCCCACACTGACACATAATATTCAGATCCAGCAGATTATTGATGATAAAAGTAGTCTGGATGTGGGCGGATGTGAGTTTTTTCATGTCTCTCAGGAAAAAATGTAAAAATCTGTGATGCGACTGTAGGACCTGCTGTATGTCTGGAGTATTTATTTGGTTGTCCTCCCAGAGGGGGAAGAACTGGGTGACATCTTTAATGTAATGTCAATCAATGACTCAATGAGAATGAACAAAAGAGAGAAGACATGAACTGTGTTGTTATTTAACTATTTTTTACTTGTGTAAAGAAAACTAGGATTACATATGCGCTGCTGTTTTTTTTAAAAGTAGATTTAAGCCTTGTTAACTTTATATCATAAGTATATAATTTTTTAATACAGGTGGTCAGGGTAAACAACTCATCATCTTAAGTCCTGTCACTCGATAGAGGAACTCCCCAGGGTTGTGTTCTCTCCTTCCTTCTGTTCTCATTATTCACAAGTTGACTCACCAGTCAAAACAGCTCAGGAAAGCTTTTTAAATATGCTTATGATACTGCCATTATTGGATGTGTTTCAGATCATGATGAATCACCATTCCGACAGGAGGTAGCCCATGCTGTAACTTGGTGCGAGGACAAACGACACCTCTGAACACCTCCACAACCAAGGAACTAATCATAGATTTCTGGAAGTCACTAAATCTCAAACAACCTATCAGAATCAGGAACCATCCAATAACAATTGCAGAGTCTTGTGAATTTATAGGACCACTCTTCAGAAACTCACTTAAATGGGATTTGGAAGTCAGCCACCTTGTCAAGAAGGCACAATAGAAACTCTATTTCCTGAGGCAGCTGAAAAAAGTACAGAGAAATCATGGTATGGTAGAGCAACACAGCCTCTTGCTAAAAGAAGACTTCAACAGATTGTAGACAAGTACTCAAAAATAACTGGATGTGACTTGCTCTGTACATCAAATATACTCTGGCTTGCACATTCTGCTCATCTTCTCATAGTTTTATCACCATTCTCCAACTCATAAATTTACAATAATGCAATAGAT
Source organism: Ictalurus furcatus (assembly GCF_023375685.1). Taxonomy (NCBI): domain Eukaryota; kingdom Metazoa; phylum Chordata; class Actinopteri; order Siluriformes; family Ictaluridae; genus Ictalurus; species Ictalurus furcatus. The sequence goes on along the minus strand of NC_071277.1, from coordinate 3,425,572 downwards.
GCTTCTGTTCCCACCACTCTTGTTGTAATTTATTGTCTTTTGAGGTGCAATGTAATATTTGTAATTATTTTTTGGTTTTGATCTGTAATGTTTATTGTCAAGTGATTATTTGCAGACTGAAACCAAATTTCACCACCACAGTTGTATGGAAATAAAGACTCTTAAATGTTGCATCTTTATTCAGTTCAGTGTCTCCCACTCTTAAAGGAAGATTCTTTACTGTATGCCTAAAAATAGGAAGTCTAAATTATTTCATTTATATTTATATTTCAATTAATTTTATAATTAATCACTGCCTTCATTATTTGCAGATTCTGAATCAGAGTGAAGCTGAAATACTTTTGGTTTGTTTGCTATTTGGTTTGGCTTCATTTGCATATAATTAAATTAAACAAAAAGCATAAAACTTTGGTTGAACAGTAATACGTCTCTATCCTTTGGCTTAAAAAAAAGCTGCCCACACTAGGGTCTGATTAAAATTGACTAAATGGTGCATATGGAGAAGCACCCTAACTTGACATAGATTTTAAATAACCACTGATAAAAAGGTTCAAGAACTCTTCTACAGAATGGACTTGTCAGAGTGGGCGGTTGTGGCTCAGGTGGTAGAGTGGGTTGTCCACTAATTGTAGGGTTGGCGGTTTGATTCCCGGCCCACATGACTCCACATGCCGAAGTGACCTTGGGCAAGACACTGAACCCCAAGTTGCTTCTGATGGCAAGCTAGTGCCTTGCATGGCAGGTCTGCTACCGGTGGTGTGTGAATGGGTGAATGTAAAGTGCATTGTAATCACTAAGGTTAGAAAAGCACTGTGTAAGTGCAGACCATTACCAGAGATATGTTTGGACAGTACTAATGTTGTATGACCATTAATAAATTGATATTCTAGTTCTTTTCTTGAGTTTTCAACCTTTTAAACTCACTGAGTTCACTCAAAATGGAATGTGTGTATGATATCAGATGGGCCTGAACTCTCTCGTTTTCATGTTGTCAGATAGTGGTCAGGCTAGTTAGAGCTTGGCTCTCAGGTCATCAAAACAATAGCTTGGATCTTCTTAAAACTTCTTCACTTTTTGAGTTGGCTTTGTGTTTTGTAGCTCCTGGCAGGCTCACGAGTTTTTAGATCTTGGTGTATAAAATCAATATATATAAATGAACTGATGAACAACACTGTGATGGGGGACTTGTCTTCTTTATTCAGCAAACAGAAAAGTTACCATGAGTCTCTTAGCACACTCAGTGCCTGTCAGAACAGTCTATTTATTTGTACCAGACCTTGACTTAATCAGAAAATGCTCACAGAGTGCAAACCCTGGGCACAAGTAGCCTAGAAAAGCAACACATATAGCAACATAAATAAGCAATAAATAAGTGTGAAAAATTTGTCATCATAGTGTCCATTCATCCATTCATCCATTTTCTGTACCGCTTATCCTACACAGGCTTGAAAGGGAGCCTGGAGCCTATCCCAGGGGACATGGGGCATATGGCAGTGGGCACCCTGGATGGGGTGTTAACCTATAGCAGGACACAATCGCACACACACTCACACACCATGGACAATTTAGATATGCCAATCAGCTTACAACGCATGTCTTTGGACTGGGGGAGGAAACCAGAGTGCCCAGAGGAACTCCCCGAAGCACAGAGAGAACATGCAAACTCTGAAACTCCCAACCCTAGAGGTGCAAGGTAAACATGCTAACCACTAAGCCACGAGGGTAAATGGTTAACAACAACGATTAAAAACTGGATTAGATTGTGTTAAATACACTAACCTCCCATTTTATTAGGTACTCCTACCTTGTACCTGAGATATTGGTGCATTCTGTAATTCTAATACTAAATACACTCATACCAGCATAACACACATCAGCATGTCCGTGTGCTGAGAATAAGGCACCATCCAAATGACCTCTGGCAGTGGGGAACTGACACAGCGCAACAGGTGGGCTAAATTTAATAATTGTAGACTGCCAAAATGACCAACATCTTAGGTTTACTTAATACCATGGCAACCCTGTATATATGACATGAGCTGAAACAGCATAAAACAATAGTACTGGTCAGCAGTCCTCGTGCATTTGTTTTTTGACAAGCTTTAGGTGACACAATTCACTCTTCATAGGCAACATTAAATTAGTCAGGTAAGCATTTAAATGCTCACTGAGTTTTGGGAAGAGTTGTATGTACCTAGACAATCAGAACATATTGCGATCATGAAAAAAGGAAAATATGCAGACAGATCATGATTGCACAAATGGACATCTGCTATTTCCTGCTTAGAGAAGACTGTAAAATTTGGCTATAGTAACATGCCTTGTTTTGCTCTAAATTGCTCTAGTGATTCATTGGATTGGAAAGGCTTTTTACATTTACATTTATAAATTTGGGAGATAGGTCAGAATGTGTTCCAGTCTCAGGGCTCAGCATAACCAGCATCCAGTCATTAACATAGGAGCTTAACCTCTAAGCCACCACTGCAATATACAACATGGTGGAAAAGTCAGAGTCCATTATTGAAAACTGTAGCAAGTCTATAGTCTGATGTTATTTCCGAGTGTTAGTTAAAGCTGAAGTAACTCTCCTGTTAGCACAATATGTCACCTTTCAGTTAAACAGTTAAAGGGAACTCCACGTTGCGTTTAGCATAACACTATGGGAGCACACCTCGCGCGTGACCGGCATCACGGTCTCTGGAGCAGCCCTCATCTTGAGCGGCATATAAATTGCCTAGAAATGTGGACCATATTTCTGGCACTGAAATTCCTTCTTCCTCAATTGAGAGGTCACCATGTGTTTACAGACAACACACCAGTGATCTCATTTATGGCCACCAGCGAGGATTATGTCCGCACCCCCTGTTCAGGCAGGCGCGACTAATGCTTCTCTGGGCAGAGGGAAAGGTTTGTCAGTGAGTGCAATGTACATTCTGGGCAACTGGAATGTGGGGGCAGACATCCTGTTGAGGCAGGGCTGGAGGCCCAGGGATTGGTGGCTCCATCCACAAGTGGTGGAGTCCATATGGCGGAGGTTGGCCAAGTGGGAGTAGATGTGTTTGCCTCCGAGGAGACAACACACTGCCCGTTGTGGTTCACCCTCACTCCTCCCGCACAATTAGGGCTGGACACCATGGTGCACATACGGGCGAGGTCACATCTGTACGTTTTTCCCCCGATTGCTCTGCTCCCACAAGTTCTAGCGAGAGTTCGCCAAGACAGTCTATGTCTGCTGCTAGTAGCATATTATTGGCCAGCTCGAATATGGTTCTCAGAGATAATATCCGTGCTAGATGGCACTCCTTGGGAGATTCCTATACACAAGGATCCACTGTAGACCCAGTGAACTGCACAATAGCTACAGTCCTGGAGTTCTTACAAGGAGGTTTCTCAGCGGGGTGGGCTCCTTCTACAATCAGGGTTTATGTGGCCGCAATTTTGGCCAGCTACGCCCCTGTTTATCGAGGTTTATGCGTGGTGTTAGGCGGCTGAGGCCCATCTGTGGGCCACGCATACCTTCCTGGGACCTTTCTGTGGTCCCGGAAGGTCTGTCAGGTGCCCCAATTGAGCCCTTAGAGTGGATCTACTGTCTCAAGCCGGAGGGCTGATTTATCACCCTTGGCCAGAACTATGGAAACTTTGGGTCTGGCCCTTGAGGGGCACCAGCTCATAGATTCTGGTCTCACAACTTAGGTTGTAGACACAATGTTGAACCCTAGAGCACCATCCACAAGGAAATTGTATGCACTCAAATGACGGCTTTTTGTCTTGTGGTGTGAGGAATGCCAGCCAGACCCAGTGAACTGCTCAATAGCTACAGTACTGGAGTACTTACAAGGACGTTTCTCAGCGGGGTGGGCTCCTTCTACAATCATGGCTTATGTGGCTGCCCTCTCGGCCATCCACGAACCTGTTGATGGAGTCTCTGTGGGGCAACATCCTCTAACTTCGAGATTTATGCATGGTGTCAGGCAGCTGAGGCCCATCTGCAGGCCGCGCATACCTTCCTGGGACCTTCTTTGGTCCTGGAAGGTCTGTCAGGTGCCCCATTTGAGCCCTTAGAGTCAGACTCTGAGAAGCTTCTGACTCTAAACGTAGCTCTTCTGCTGGCCCTGAAATCTCTCAAGCGAGTAGTAGATCTACAAGCTCTTTCAGTTGCCCCTTCCTGCCTTGACTTTACCCCTGGATTATCCAAGTCCTTCCTGTATCCTAGGCCGGATTATATTACTAAAGTGCCTACATCTGCTGCCCAGCCTGTGGTGTTACAGGCTTTCTGCCCTCCTCTGTTCCTCACACCGGAACAAGAGCTGTGTCCAGTAAGGGCTCTCTGTACATACGTCCACCGGTCCGGCCAGTGGTGTAAGTCGGAGCAGCTGCTGATCTGCTTGGCAGCAACAGTAGAGGTGATGCTGTGTCAAAGCAGCACATCTCTAATTGGATAGTGGAAGCAATCTCTGTCGCTTATGAGGCGTGCGGTCTCGGGTCCTCAGGCCTCTAGGCATAAGGGCTCATTCCACTAGGGGGGTCGCCTCCTCGAAGGCTTTGTCCAACGGGGTATCCTTACAGGATATGTGTGCTGCTGCATGGTGGTCTACACCGCACACATTCATTCGATATTATAGCCTGGATATTCATTCCACCCTGGGCTCGAGTGTCTTGCAGTGACCCTTGGGCTTGGGTCTTTTTGAACAGGCTGTACCCTCAGTATAACAGAGTGGGTATTCTCGTTCCCATTGTGTTATGCTAAACGCAACGTGGAGTTCCCTTTGAAAGGGAATGTCTGGGTTACGCATGTAACCCTGTTCCCTGAGAAGGGAACGAGACCTTGTGTAACTTTGTCATACCGGGGTAGGCTTGTGAATTGCATTTTCGCTTCAGATAATAGAGGCTGACGGCACGGTTCACAGGTGCCATATATATATCACTCGACGCGCTTAATTGCCACGTCATCTGATCATGGCAGGCCTATAAATTGGCACGATTTTACACAAGCCTCAGATGCCGATCGCGCGTGAGGGGCACTCCCATAGTGTTATGCTAAACACAATGTCTCGTTCCCTTCTCAGGGAACAGGGTTACATGCGTAACCCAGACGTTTCTGTCACAACGTGCAAGGAGCAGTCTGGCTTTTGTAGATGTTCAGCTTGTCCTTTTTAAACACTAAATCTAAGAGAGATGTAAGGAGTAAAATCAGCCATTAGACCAAACATACTTATATCTCTAGTTACAAGAGTTGCACTCTTACCATTCTGAACAAGATGAACAAGACAGCTTTCCATTCTGAACAAGACGGTCGCAGTACGTTCAACATTTTCCCCAAGTGCTTAATAAAGTGCAACTTCATTAATATCTTGTAGGGGAATAAAGTTTCATATTAGACAGTCAATAGAAAATAGATACATTGTGATAAAAACTTAGATCAAAGAGATTTAAAGTGTGCTTCTTGCAGTATGAGTGTTACAGCTGAGGATGTATTTTCTCTAAATATTGATGTCTTGGCTCTAATGTACTATCAGCTCACAGAATAGAGTGGGTGTGCTTTCTTCTGTCTAGGAAATAAAAGTTCTCTGACTGCTTGATCCCACACGCACATGCTGAGCTTGGAGGACAATAATATACCACACAGCGGCAGTAGTTTAAAAGAACATTTCTTTAAACGTTATTTATTGTTAGTAAACCATGACTCATTTGAGCTATCATTTTAATCATGTTTTTAATTGATGCAGTTGAATTGAGAGTAATCAATCATTGCATTGAGAAAATGAATGAATAGTTACACCTTTAGCATTTACCATAGTTACATTGAATTGAAATAATTTCTAATTGATATTATTTCTAATGATAGAATGGAACCTATCCCAGGGATCAGGGGGCACAATTACACACCCATTCACACACCCATTCACACACTACGGACAATTTGGAAATGCCAATCAGCCTACAGCACGTCGTTGGACTGGGGAGGAAACCGGAGTACCCGTAGGAAACCCCCAAAGCACAGGCAAAATAGGAAAACTTGAGGCAACTAACCACTAAGCAACTGGCAGAACATCCCAAAGTGTTTTATTCCCCAACAGTTTATTTATTAAATTAAATATTAGATTTATTTTTATTTTATTTTATTTTATTAGAGACACATTTATAGGTACAGTTAATGTTATTGAATGTTCACAAAACAAGTTAGTCCTATTTATGTAGAAGAAACAAACAAACAAACAAACAAACAAAAAAACAACTTGCCATGTTACTGAGAATCCAGAAAATGCAAACTCCTCTTTCCTGAAGACCTTCCTATGGTGGAAAACTTACTGACTGTTAAGCACTAACACTGTAGACTCCTTCTATAAATGTTAAATAAACAGCTTCTTACAAAGATTTCACCATATCAACAATTACACACTTTTCTTGGTTAAATGGCAGTGTTTTAATCTGTTGAATAAATTGTCTGTATCTGTTTATTATTAGATTATATAGATTTTTATACAAGTCTCTGTGAATGAGTTGTTGCTATAGAAACAATAATGTATTTGAATGAGCACTAAACTGGTAATTTGCTATTATGTAAGGAATAACACTACTGAGATGGTGTGATACTGTGAAGTGTGTTATTTTGTTATAACAGTATGGTCTGGAGTGTGTTATTCTTTTTATACCACAATGATTTGCCAACGATTACAATGTTTAAATCGTTACCACATAACACATCACACTTTTTAACATTTTATAGTTAGATATAATGAGACAAGATAGTTCGTGTTATCACTTATCTTATAGCAATCATAAACACCAGTATTTCTCTCAGCCTCATCTCAGTTTTTCTTTCTTGAAGTTAATGAAACAAAAAGCGTAGTTTGTAGCTCTGTCTTTCTCATCTTTCTCTCTCTTGCATGCATGTAGTTAAGCAGATTTTCTTTGACTTTACTTTCTTTCTTTTTTTTTACCCTCACAATTTTCTCCTCTCTTCTGCTTTTCCCCCCTCTGTCTCAAAACGCAGGGAGCCTTTAGCCTTTCCCGGGAAACTTGGGGCATGAGGTGGGGGACACTCTGGACACGGCACAATCACACACACATTCACATACTGTGAACAATTTGGAAATGCCAATCAGCCTACAACTCATGTCTTTGAACTGGGGGATGAAACTGGAGTACCTGGAGGAAACCCCCGAAGCACAGTGAGAGCATACAAGCGCCGCACACACAGGGCAGAGATGGGATTCAAACCCCTGATCCCGGAGGTGAAAGGTGAACATGCTTTCTCTTTCTTGAAATGAAGAAGACAAAAAATGTAGCTTGTCATGTTAGTGAGAAAACGGAAAACGTAAACTTTCCCATGCTAGGAAACTGGGAAGACATCAATACCTGGGACTCTTTCCATAAATCTAATGTAAACGTCTCCCAACAAAAAAACATCACATCCATGATTACACATTTTACTTTATTAAACAACACAAGTCAAATCCCTGTGCATGAGCTGTTACTATAGAAACAATAACATGTTAAAAACAAGAGCATTAATATAAACCTGTGATGTTGCTGTTAACCAATCAGAACTGCAAATTCCACAGCGACGTGGTATAAGAGCTTGAGTCTTAAATCTGACAAAAATATTGAGTGACACATCAAAATCAATGTTTCGTAATGATGAGTGTTTGATGATAATTGTTGGTCTAAGCGGATATTGTTTACTTCACCAAACTATTCCTTTAGAGGTAAATGAGCCACTTTTACTCTTTTCTGACATCATGAATCAGAGAGAGAGAGAGAGAGAGAGAGCTGATTGAAGAGGAAATGCTCCCCCTCCTCTCTTGGCCACTAATTGTAGTTGACTCATCCCCTGTCAGAAGTGTTAACAGAGCGTCTCAAAAGTGAGCCGTCAACACAGTCAACACACACAACTAAATATAAACACAGCCTCCCTCTCTCTCTCTCTTTCTCTTCAGCACTAATGGGCTGCTGAATAATTCAGCCATGATCAGAATAAAGCGCAGTGAGACACAGAGAGGGAGAGAAAAAGGAAAAGAAAAAAAATCAGTCATGCATCGCTACCCTGTAAAGCGGGGTGGTGGTGTAATTTACTGACACCACCAACAGTTCTGTGCACTCTCTCTCTCTCTCTCTCTCTCTCTCTCTCTCTGTCTGTCTCCTCATCTCTTTTTTATCTTGGGCATGCATATATTTAAGCATTTGTTCAGTCTTTGTCTGACTCTCCTCTTTTTTATATGGTGTATACATGCATTTTCTCTCAATTTCTACACCTATATCTCTCTCCTTCTTAATTGTACACTTTTCATAGTTTTTCTTTCTTTCTTTCTTTCTTTCTTTCTTTCTATTACACTGTCTAGTTTTTATTTATGTATCCATGCATTCTTTTTCTCTATCTCTCTTTTTCTATTTTTTTTCTTTTGAATACATAATTTTTTTTATCTTCCTTACTCTTCTTTTTATTTCTTCCATGCATCCATTCTTTTGATTTGATTGTTTTTCTTTCTTTCTTTCTTTCTTTCTTTCTTTCTTTCTTCTCTGCTGTTTTTTCTCTCTTTCAAATATTTCGTTATATGTCCTTCCTGTTTTATATCCTTTTTTTACATTTAAATTATGAATACTAATTTGTCTCTCACAGTATACAATGTATTTTTATCCTTCTCTTTTCCTCACACTTTCTCTGGCCCTCCTGAGAGAGTGAGAGAGAGAGAGTTTGTTGTCTTGTAGATGGTAGTGTAGATGAAAAATTTGGAGGATGGGATTTTCATCACTCATTATGTCATGTCAGAGGAGGGTGTGGGGGTGCTTAATGGTGATCTTCCAGTGTGTGTGTGTGCAAGTGTGTGTGTGTGTGTGTGTGATGGGGGGGGGGGGGGGTAAGATTGGTGGCCTCTTCTATGCTGTCTGTCATATGTTCTCAGGAGGGGTCCAGGACCAGCAACCAGAAACACACGTACAAACACATGCGCGCACGCGCACACACACACACACACACACACACACACACACACACACACACACACAGGGAAGAGATGACGTATATAAAGATTCTTGGCTGTAAGAGCTTGACACTGACAGCAAGATTGTTAAATCTCTCTCTCTCTCTCTCTCTCTCTCTCTAGCATCATTTTCCTTCTCTCATTTTCTTTCTTTCTTTCATTCTGTCTGTCTTTTTCAATTTCCATGATGCTTTCTTTTTTGTCTATCAATATATTTTGTTTCTTCGCTGTCTTTCTTAACTACAGAATTTTATTTCTTTCATATCTATTTATTCCTCTTTACATAATAACAATCTTTCTTTCTTTCTTTCTTTCTTTCTTAGCTGCCTGTCCATTTGTCATAATTTTCTTAATGCTTTCTTTTTTCTTGCTCAGTATATTTCCTCCCTTCCTTCCTCCCTCCTTCCTCCCTAATTTTATTTCTCCCTCTTTCACCTCTCTCTCTCTCTCTCTCTCTCTCTCTCTCTCATAGTTTCAGTTTTCATGTGCTTTATTGGCATGAATTTGATAGATTGTTAAGGAGCCTCTAAAGGGACATGGTGGTGGAAAAAATTAGGATGGGAGAAAAATTTTTGTTTAAAGCTTTTGCGTTCTTTCGCAAAACTTTTGCGTTCTCCAAAGAAACTTTTGCGTTCCCTCGCAAAACCTGTTATGAGTACGGTAAAACCCTTCCTGTTTATTTTGCCGCTGGTAGTGGCTCAGACAGCTCTGTAGGTTCACAATGGAGTGGTTCATAGAGTTTTATTTTGAACTTGGACTCAAATATAAAGAAATACAGTCTGTGCTTAGTTCGAGGCATGGTTTTGACGTAAGTGAAAGACACCTGAAAAGGATATTATTGTCTCGACGAAAAAATAACTCAAGTGATGCTGTGAAGATACAAGCGCGAACCACTGCGCAGAAGTCTCTCGCGAGAACACAGGTTTCGCGGGAGAACACAACAGGTAGGCTATCTTTGCAAGGGAACGCAAAAGTTTCTCGGGGGAAAGCATAACTTTTGCAAGAGAACGCAAAAGTTTTTCAATATATTTTTTCTCCCATCCCAAATTTTTTCCACCACCATGTCCCTTTAGGGGCTCTGTAGATTGTCAAATGTTTGGTATGTGCGTTTAATTTTGGGGAAGAATTTTTCTCCGATGTCTGTGTATTTTGTACATTCTGTTAGGAAGTGCAGCTCTGTCTCAGTTGTGTTTTGGTTGCAGTGTAATGATAATAATGATAATGATAATGAGTCTTTATTGGTCACATATACAGTAGAGCACAGTGAAATTGTTTTCTTCGCATACCCCAGCCTGTCAAGAAGCTGGGGTCAGAGCGCAGTGTAGCCATGATATGGCGCCCCTGGAGCAGAGAGGGTTAAGGGCCTTGCTCAAGGGCCCAACAGTGGCAGCTTGGCAGTGCTGGAGCTTGAACCCCGACCTTCCGATCAATAACCCAGAGCCTTAACCGCCAAGTATTGTGTAGGCACAACCTTTCTTCCTGTGGGAGCTATGTTTTCCTGTGTCTGCCTGGTTCATAGATGCAAACTTTTCACCTTTCGGTGACAATTCACCTTTTTGAATTCACCTACGATTCACTTCAATTAACCTACAAAATAAACGTAGATCCGATGAGAAAGTGTTCGGAGGGGAGGAGGGGTTGGTTGGAATGATCGTGTTATTTTTTCCACACAGAAGAGCTGAACATAAACGGTGATCTTACAAGGGTAAATAAAGAACTGGTTGCTTCAGTCTTTTGGAACAGTGAAGAGAGAGAGGGCAAACAGTTTGCAGTGTAGCATAGCATTGCCATCTAATCAGCCAATATTGTCTTAAATAGCATGTGCCTAGCACTTCATCTTTCATAACATGAGATTTTGGCCAAATGTATTCGATCTTAATTTTGGTAGAGTGTTGCAACAATATGTTAAAACAATATGGCTTTTTTTTTCCGTTTTGTGAAAAGTGACAGTTTGGGACATAGGTAATAAAAAAACAAAAACAAAAAAAAAACCCATCTGGGTTGTAACCCTATTCCCTGAGAAGGGAACGAGACGTGCCTTAGCTGAACACTGTGGGAAGCACCCTCACGCGTGACCGGTGTCTGAAGCTTGTGTAACATCATGCCTATTTATAGGCCTGCTGTGATCAGGTGACGTGGCAATTAAGCGCGTCTTGTGATATATAAATGACACCTGTGAACTGCGCCGTCAGCCTCTATTGTCTCAAGTGAAGACACAATTCACAGGCATGCCCCAGTATGACAAAGCTATGCAACGTTTCATTCCCTTCTCAGGGAACAGGGTTACACGTAACCCAGATGTTCCCTTTCAAAGGGAGCTGCACATTGTGTTAGCTGAACGCTGTGGGAACGAGAATACCCACTCCGTCATACTGACGGTACGGCCTGTTCCAAAAGATCTGAGCCCGACGGTCATTGCAAGACACGCGAGCCCGGGCCGGAATGTATATCCAGGCTGTAAAATCGAATGAATGTGTCTGGCATAGACTACCCCGCCACAGCACACACATCCTGTAAGGATACCCCTTTGGAGAAAGCCTTCGAGGAGGTGACCCCCCTAGTGGAATGAGCCCTTATGCCCAGAGGCGTAGCGAGACCACGAGCCACATAAGCAATAGAGATTGCTTCCACTATACAATTAGAGATGGCTGCTTCGACACAGCATCACCTCTACTGTCACCGCCAAAGCCGACCAGCAGCTGCTCCGACTTACTCCACTGGCCAGAGCGGTAGACGTAAGTACAGAGAGCCCTTACTGGACACAGTCGGTGCAATTTCTCTTGTTCTGATATGGGGAACAGAGGAAGGCAGAAAGCCTGGTTGGACAGCAGATGTAGGCACAGATGTAGGAATATAATCTGTCCTAGGATACAGGAAGGCCTTGGCTAATCCAGGGGTAAAGTCAAGGCAGGAAGGGGCAACAGAGAGCTTGTAGATCTCCTACTCGCTTGATAGATGTCAGGGCCAGCAGAAGAGCTACCTTTAGAGTCAAGGTTGATTGCCATGTCACCTGATCATGGCAGGCTTATAAATGGGCATGATGTTACACAAGCTTCAGATACTGAGGGTGCTTCCCACAGTGTTCAGCTACCGCAACGTGGAGTTCCCTTTGAAAGGGAACACGTCTCGTGCGTGACCATGACAAACAGCACAAGTTGTCCGTGGACTGTTCACTGCATCTCTTTTATTTTGTTGTTGTCTTCTTGTTTTTGCCTTCTTGATGTATTCAGCTTCCACATCTATTGAATCCTTTTTTGTGTTTTATGTACAGTTATTTTGCTATACATAAATCACATAAAAACCTTTTTTACCCCTTACCTGTTAGAATTAGTTTGCAGGCAGATGCAAATACAGATAAAAGTAACTAGAAATGAGCATGTAAAGCAAACCTTTAAAAAAAAAATTCCGTGCGGATCATGCCCTGGGCCCCTATAGTTGTGGCAGGTTTTCTCTATCCACGCAATGTTCTCATCTTTTTTACTCCTTACCTGTTTGCATCCCTGCTGGTTCTATTGCTAGGGTGTGTCCACTGAGTCTGTACCTTGTCAAGGTGCTTCTCAGTTTTTTATTTGTCACTGTGTGCAGATAGTCTGCCATGCTGTAATGTCTTTTTAGGGCCAAATAGCATTGCATTTTACTTTGTTGTTGTATTTGGGTTTCCCAATAGGTGATGTACTTTTATTTCATTTGTATTGTAATTTGGTCTAATCTGATTTGTTTGACTCTCTCTCTCTCTCTCTCTCTCTCCCTCTCTCTCCCTCTCTCTCCCTCTCTCTGCTCAGAGATCCCCCAACACAAGGTCTCATGTTTAATGAGTCCAGACATCTTGTGCATATTAAACTAATTTGTGAGGAGCTTAATTAGCATGGTAGTGGGGGTTAGAGGTGCCGAGTCGACGCTGTCAGCACTTTGAAAATGCAGCCCTGTCACTTTACACTGTAAATACTGAACCAGTGACTCCATTTTGCTCTTCTTCTGTGGGGTGTTTGCTTTATTTGAGCTCTTACAGGACCAAGCTGTTTTTTTTTCTGTTCTAAGAATTCAATCTGTACCTTCTGAATTTCCACCCACTGTTTCTGACTCACTGTTTCTAATCCTTCTTTAATATGGTCACTTTTATTTAAGGTACACATTGCTGCACACTTACATCTGAGTCCAGAGCTCATGTTATTTAGTAGTTCATGTATTTTTATTTTGTAATCCCACGTGATTTAGTAGTTGATTTGTTTTTATTTTTCCACAAGTGATTGTATATATGTGTATACATTATGATTAATAATTTTTCATATGTGCTTAAAATACTTCTGGGTTATGCATGTAACCCTGTTCCCTGGGAAGGGAATGATATGGAAGTATAATAGTGCCAAATGTCCTCAAGGCAAAATGGCATGTTGAATTACATAAATTGAACAAAAACATATCGCAATAACAATACATGAATTTTTCTGCCCAGCAATTTGACACAAATTGAGAAAAAAAACCCCACAGCAATATCAATGCTTGAATTAGTTTCCTCTGCAATTCATTGTTTTTGTATATTTTGATTGAAAACAAAATTCCAGCATTCAAAATTCAATGCACACATATTCACCTTCCTAAAATACAGTTCCAAAATATTTAGTTGTTAAAATACCATCTTCATTATTCGTCAGATAGTATTTCAACACATTATGTTTCAACCTCACAAATTGCCCGAAATGTTATTGCTGTATTTTTTAAAAAATTTGTGTCAAATTTCTGGGCAGAAAAATTCAAGTATTGTTATTGCGATATGTTTTTATTCAATTTATGTAATTCAACATGCCATTTTGCCTTGAAGACGTTTGGCACTATTATACTTCCATAGAATGAGACGTTGCATGAGCTTCACGCTGTGAGAAGCGCCCTCATGCGTGACCGGTATCTGAAGTCTGTATAAAATCATGCCTATTTATAGGCCTGCCATGATCAGGTGACATATCAGTTGTGGGTTTTGCCATCCAATGCCGAGGTGGTCTTACACTGCTTGGATGGCAAAGCTAGCCCCCCTAATTTCTCTGCCATCGATTGAGAGAGGTAGCTTGCAAGCACCTCCTCCATCCCCAGCATAGCCAAATACCGGTGTGAGGAAACTGTTAATAAGAAGACACCCCCGGAAGCTGTTAATAATAAGACACCCTCCCATATTATTTTGGTGATATACTCAACTCACAAGTGTGCCTCATAAATGAGGCATGGAGACAACAGCATCTCCCACACACCCAGGTGAGAAGTATAGAGGAGATTCTGGGACCTGGGACACTAGATGGTAGAGCAGTGAACCAGACACCAATACCGTTCTCTGGGTGGGTGGAGGTAGAATTTGAGTTACCAACAGTTAAGGGTGCAGGACTAATAATGTCTGTCCCAGTACTGATAACTGATGAAAAGGGGGTAGCAGAGGAGCCCATTATTGGTTTTAATGTAATCGAACATCTATTGGAGAGGGGAATAGAGCTACCAAGTGTAGTTACTGAGGCAGTCAATAATGCATTCTCTTTTGACTGCAAGAGAGCAGAAGTGTTGGTCAAATTGATAAAGAGCAGGGATGATGGGATAGGTGAAGGCACAGTCAAAATGGGGCTAGAGATGTTGATCATTCCAGCAGGAAAGACTAAAGCAGTGAAGTGTAGCGTGAGGGCAGGGGCGCTTCCAGTAACACAAGATGAACTCTTTGAGACAATGTTAAACCCACAGTGACCAGAGGGGTTAGGAAGAAAACGTAGTATGCCTACAAAGGGGAACTTGGTCACACCTGGCCATCCCAGTCACAAATAACACCACTCATGATATCATATTGCCTCCACGAACCGTCTTGGGAAGAACACAGAGGGCCAAAACCATATATCTTGCAACTGTTAAACCAATGGGAGCACAACATGAGGAAATATCGACTCCAAGTCCAGAACAAAGGAAGGAAGACCTGTGGGACCCTCCAGTTAACCTTGATCATCTCCCACCAGTGCAAATACAGCAAGGAAAACAGCTGCTGAGAGCAGAGAGTAGTGCTTTTGCAAGGGATGAGAATAATGTTGGGAGCATTCCATCGCTCCAACTCAAGATTCGCCTCAACGACTCCAGGGCTGTCTGCCGAACATGCAGTATCTCACAAAAGTGAGTACACCCCTCACATTTTTGTAAATATTTGATTATATCTGTTCATGTGACAACACTGAAGAAATGACACTTTGCTACAATGTAAAGTAGTGAATGTACAGCTTATATCTAATATATTCAGAATAACTCAACACACAGCCATTAATGTCTAAACTGCTGGCAACAAAAGTGAGTACACCCTTAAGTGAAAATGTCCAAATTGAAAATGTCCAAAAGCCTTTGACAAAAGAAGAACTTATTGAAATCATTCTCATGGCTGGATCAGGAAGCTGTAGAGAGGTTTGCGATGGACTTTGCTTGATCCATCCTGATACATTACTTCTGGTTGAGTTCTCATTACTTGGAAATCACTTACTATTGCGGAGGTTGAACCCACATGGACAGTTTAAAGATCAATGAGATTACTGAGGATGCTACCACTTAAAAACCATGAAACTGCCTGAACTGCAACTGATATGAACAGTTTTGATACGATAGCTTAGGACTGCAATTGCCATGAACAGTTCTGCACTCAAGTCACCTGGTTATGAATTTCCTGGTTACACAATTGACTGTTACTTGTTTGACCATGTAGTATACGTTTATAGAAGGGGGTTATTTATAATTGCACTATCCGGTGTCACCCAGATGAAGATGGGTTCCTCTTTGAGTCTGGTTCCTCTCAAGCTTTCTTTCTCATATCGTCTCAGGGAGTTTTTCCACCTCTTGCTCATTACTTATAAATTTAAAATGTATATCCTGAATTTATACATTTCTGTAAAGATGCTTTGTGACAATATCCATTGTTAAAAGCACTATACAAATCAAATTTAATTGAATGGAACTTTAACAGGAAACATGTCAAGCACAACACACGGCACTGTTGCCAAACTTATTAACAAATTCAAAAAGACTGGAATGTTGTGGACCAACCGGACGTCCACGAACATCCACCGACAAAGGCACATCCCGACACAGTGCTAGGAAACATAGTCCCCTATGTATGGAGGCTTTTGGGACATGCTTTATAAGTATCCCTTACTTATTAGCAATATTAGCCTTGTAGTTCCAGTGCAAAACTAAAGAAGGAAGCTTCAGAATGCCTTTCAATATTCTGCCTTTAACTGTGAAGATTTATTATTATTATTATTATTATTATTATTGTTGTTGTTGTTGTTGTTATTATTATTATTATTTTTTACAAATTCTTACTAAATTTGCAGTTGTGTGACTACATTGAATCTATGGCAGGTATAAATAGTAAAACCATCCCCTTCACACTACCTGTAACCAGTAAGAAGGTCACACACACACACACACACACACACACACACACACACACAGAGCAGGATGATTCTTAGTAATTAGCACTCATTGCTGTAATAAAACTTATGCAATGAAGCTACTAAATTCATATTTTTACATGACGCCTCAGCACACATGAAAATATTTTACATACATTATCAGCCATTTCTGTATCATTAGTAAAGGTTAATCAGTGCCTTGTGATTTGATCACACAGATGTGTCCTTAATAGTATGGCACGTAAAGTGTGACCTTTTCAGACTCATCGATGGATTTCAAGAGCTTTTAAGTTATGTAAATTGTTACAGCAAAATACTTGGTCCAGTGTTTTACACTCAGAAGGTGAAAGACAGTTGTGTAACAAACGTCTGCAGTGAATATGAAAAATATTAAGCATTAGGAATGAGAAAATTAATGATAATGAATGTAGGCATTGTTACAATAGTGGGTGGTGTGCGATGGTGACAAAGTGATGCTGGCAGCAAAAATGAAATTTGCATAGTTTTGCCCAACAAATGGGTCTAATTTCTCTATCTTGGCTGTCTCTATCACTCACCTGTGCTGTAAAACCTTATATATTAATGTTAATTTTTTTTTATATTACATATTAATATTTACCCTGCTGTGTTTGATGCCTCTGATCTCTTGCTGAGAAACTTATTGAGACACGTTGACACATGAACAGCTACTGCCGTTTTAATATCAGCCTTTTTTGTCTTCATTAGGATTTAATGCTGCCATCTGCTCCGAACTCAGAGAAGTCATAAACAGAGAAAAAAGTACCCCTCATTTCAGAGTGAATTTCCTTCACTTACCCAAACCACTTACTTTAATACTCCTCCAGCCTGCATTGTTTCATTATTTAACATGATGATCAGTCCTGCAGGGTTCACATTCAGATATGAACTGATCCCAGAATGTATTTTAAGCTTTCGATATTTCCGAATTTTAGTCATTTTGACTTCAACTGAATGGCAAATTATAGTTTAACATCAATGTGTGTTCGTATTAAAGGAGATCACACATGTGTGGCTTCTTAACCTAGGCCGTAGGAATTTTAACGTCCTTTCTGGCAACGTTTTAGGAGAACTTTGCCACTTACACAGCTGTACGTATGTACTCATGCATTATACCTTGTAAAAAATAGCTGAATGTTCCCAGTGATTTGGGGGAAAAATTACATTATAAACTATAAGAAATCCAGAAAAAAAAAACGGACTGATAATGTCATAGTGTTTTAAAGACACAGTAACAGTGTAAACCCTTCAACAGCATGAGTCACCACAGAGATGTTTAGTTTTTGCAGAAAATTCAGCTACTTACTACAAAATCTTGTTTTGATTGGTGTAGCATGCAAACTCAGCCACACTCTCAACCCAAAACAAAAGGAAGTCTGGGAGATATAGGAAGAAATACAGTATAGCATTTAAAATAAATTCCAAGACTACTAGCTACTAATTTACTAGTTTTTCCAACTTGAAATAGTTGAAAAACTAGTTGGGGAACAAAGAACATGTTTTAAGGACAAATTATTTTTCCATGGTCAGGAATATTCCTTTCTGATTAGCTGGTAGGTGTGTTAATTCCTTATACAGTACAGAAACATACGGAGCTGCCCTAGTGTATAAGATTTTTATATGGCACAATAAGTTTATATGTGTAATAAAAAGGCATATCATTAATAATATATATGCTATAAAAAAAACAAATTTTTGATCCATACTGTATCCTAACACTGCAATAAGTTAGATATCCTGTGAAGTAGACGACTATAAACTTAGTAGAATCTTATACAGTTGCCCAGGTCATGCAATTTTTAGACAGTCCCTTACTGACTCCATTACTATAAAGCGCTGATGACCTGTGTTTCCCAAAGATTGGCTTCCGCGGGCTTTAACGGGAGAAAATTTAAAAATATATTCAGTTGTATTGGTTCTATGTCCACTCAATACACATTATTAAGGCAATACATATTATGTCCTTTTTGTGTGTTTATTTCTTGAGAAATAGAAGATAGAAGCTCGAATGTACAGCGAATGTCCAATATAAACCAATTTTAATGCGGTGCGCGTGGTTTACAAATCTGACGGCACGGATTACAAAATTGAGGGTACGGATTACAAAACTGAGGGTACGGTTTACAAATCTGAGGGCACGGTTTACAAATCTGAGGCACGGATTACAAAACTGAGGGTACGGTTTACAAATCTGAGGGCACGGTTTACAAATCTGAGGGCACGGATTATAAAACTGAGGCTACGGTTTACACATGGCTGTATTTTTTTTTTCTTACCTGACACTAGGGGGGCTCCATAGTAAATAACAACGGGAAGTAGAAAAATAAATCACAGCCTATATCACCTCTCCTTGCATACTGCAAGCATATTAGAACATTCCCCCCTTTGGAGTTTGTAAGCATAAAGAGATGCACATGTAATTTTATTTAGTAATTAGATTGACACTAGCTAAAATGTTATCCAATTATTATTATGGATGAGCACTAACAGACATAGAGTGCTATTCGGCTAAACTAACACTTTCCAATGGTGTCACTTTAGATGATCCACTTTTTTAAGATTATAATTTTTATTGCAGTTTGCTTTTCCCGACATAAAACATGTGTACATACAAATATTGGAAAAATAATTATTTTGATCCTGTTACGAGATGCGTTATTCACTTCAACTGTCAATGTTATGGCTGATATATATTCCAGATGTAATGTGTTATGGTTTTATCATCAACTATGTCATCGTGGCACAAAAAGTCAAGGTACTGCTCAAACAGACACCGTAATCTCATTTGTAAGCTGAAAAAAAATTGTGCCCTTTATAGCAACCTTCTTAGTAAGACCGTGACCTAGCTATATAGTAGTAGTAGTAGTAGATTTTTGTGATCTATGAACGTTTGTTAAAGAAAGTTAAATTCGGCTTGGTAACTAACTAGCAATTGTAAGCCTAAATTAAATTTTAACACTTTCTCTCAGTACACTGGCATTCCATTCAACATTATCAACATTTTAATATTTTATTACCCACATGCAATTATCACTTAGTGGTTAGCATGTTCGTCTCACACCTCCAGGGTTGGGGGTTTGATTTCCGCCACGGCCTTGTGTGTGCAGAGTTTGCGTGTTCTCCCCGTGTTGCAAGGGTTTCCTCTTATTGGTTGGTTAGGTGTTCACGGAAGAGGTGGGTCTTTAGCTGGTTCTTGAAGATGGTGACAGATTCTGCAGTCCAGATTGAGGTTGGAAGTTCATTCCACCACTGAGGAACAGTTAGTTTGAAGGTTCTTGAAAGGGACCTTGAGCCATGCTGAGCAGGTAATACTAAGTGTCGGTCATTGATTGATCGCAGATTGCGTGAGGGAATGTAAGTCTTCAGGAGAGAGTTGAGGTAGGAGGGTGCTGTTCCAGACAAGGTCTTGTAGGTGAGCATCAAGGCCTTGAATTTGATGCGGGTGGCTACAGGAAGCCAGTGGAGGGAGATGAAAAGGGGTGTGAAATGGGTTCTCTTGGGCTGGTGAGGTGTGCTGCATTCTGAATCATTTGAAGGGGTTTGATGGAGCTGGCTGGGAGGCCCGAGAGTAGTGAGTTGCAGTAGTCCAGTATTTAGATAACAAGAGCCTGGACTAGTAGTTGTGCAGCCTGTTCGGTGAGGTAGGTTCTGATTTTCTTGATGATGTACGTGATGAACCTACAGAACCGTTATATAATTATAATTCATTCATCTTCAGTAACTGCTTTGTCCTGATCTAGGTTTCAGGGGCTGTTTGTTGTTTGTTTATTGTCTGCATTAGATGGCTGCCTGATTTGAGTAAACCATGCAACTGAACAAATTGACAAATTAATCAAAGACTGAAATGACTCGAGTCACTGAAAAGACTTGAAGATTTCATTTCTATTGACAACCAATTAATTCCACATACAGTTAATATTATTATAATTAGAAAGCGTCTTTACATTATTATATTCATACAAATAACAATGTTAATGTTATTATCTTTCCAAATGTAATGTTATATATCTATAAAATACCTAAAGAAAACCTTTTGCATTAGCCACGTTGGAAAGCAAAAATGGAGAAAAAAGGTAGATCAGATTTATTCCCTGTGAATGTAATGTTTCTCTGTAAATTTTATCCTCAATGTGTATTTATTGCTTGTCGCACCTCTTTGTTGTCTGATAGTGTTCAGTTATTGCCCACATCTCGTGTAACACCGTAACATAAGGAAACTCGATTTCCTCTCTGTTGAAATATCCATTTATTTCTGCACTGGGTCTGAAGAACATGTCTATTAGATTCATTTTTATTAGCTTACAAAAGGAAGTAGAATTGTTGAAGAAGGCAATAAGCTGGGTGTAGATAAGACAGGAAAGCATGAACTGTTTCTTCTGCATGATGGTTCAGCAAGAGTGATCATTTTATTTTATTTACCTTTTACCAGAGGTTACAATATTATAATACTGCATTGAAACAAATGAAACATTATTAAAAGAAAAAGGTTTGACAGTTCTGTCAGCCGTGGATGATGTAAAAGGGAAGAGGATTATGGGATTGTCTAAACCAAGTTCAAAACATGTGAGTTTTTGATGCAGGCAAAGCTATAGTTACAGTGCAACTAATGATGATTTAAAGAAATTGTACATTGTTGACACTTGGTTATTTCATGATTTGTGTCTAGATGCATCTTGATAAGACTTAGACTATACTACACTTATAAATAAACTAGCATTTACCCTACATGGGTTTAAACTTGTTAAGTTTAAGAACTGCTCTCAAGAACTGCTTTAAATGCAGGCTTGATTCATTTAATAAGTTTGTTAGTTTTGAGGTGCAAGTATTTAAAGTGGACTTGACTAGGCCAGTTACTTGTGCACTTATATACAGACCTCCTAACTATAATCAAGGAGTTCAATGGGGAATTCTCTAAATGTTTATCTTTTATGATTCCTTGTTGTGATAGCCTTGTCATATTAGATGATTTTAATATTCATATTTGCTGTCCTGATAAGCCTCTGGTGCAAGATTTTTTAGCGTTTTTGGATTATTTCAACCTTACTCAATCTGTAGTGGACTCTATGCACAGGTAGGGTCAAATTCTGGATTTGGTATTGTCCTGGGGTGTCCCTGTGTGTGAGCTGGCTATTGAAAATATTGGGCTCTCAGGTCATTTTTTAAAATGATGTTTAATGTGACTCTTGCTGGGCCTACTCCGGGCCCTGAGTCCGTTGGCCATCGTGCTCGGTCCATAAATACTCTGTTGGCCTCTAAGTTTTCAGAGGTTAATAATTCCCATTGGCAGGCATTAGCGGTTGATTGTTCTCCATCTAGTTGGGGTTTAGAGTTGGTGGTCGACTTGAACACCGTGTGTAATGATACTTTGGATTGAATAGCTCCATTTAAACAGGTAAAACCAAAAGCTATATCACAGTCCTGGCTTAATGACTAGAGTCGGTTTCTTAGGCAAAAATGGAGATAAGCGGAGAGGAAATGGAAAAAAGACAGGCCCCGGCTCTCATAAGAGATATTCAGAGATTGTATGGTTTCATATCAAGAGTTTGTAAAATCGGTCAAGGTGAGGGATTTTTCTGACTTAATCTCTCAGAACCATCATAGTCTGAAAGTTTTATTTCGGATAATAAATACAGTCCTGAATCCTGTATGTCCTACTGTTGTTGATAATTCTGGGAGTTCTTGTAAAATCATTTTGCATTTTTTAATGGATAAAATTACTGCTATTAGAGCTAGCAGAATCTAATTCCGTCCTGGATCCTGGTTGTATTCAAGCCTCTCTGGACTCTCTTACCTTTGTCCATCTAGTTATGCTTGAGCCTGTTATTTCATCTTATCTGTTAGAAATGATTCAACATCTTAAACCCGCTAATTGTTCACTTAATATTATTTTCCCCAGTTTGTTAACTTGGGTCTGGGATATAGTAGGTTCCACGATCCTTTCTATAGTGAATCAGAGTTTGATAGAGGTTTGATAGAGGCTGGTCCCATCCTAGTTTAAGCACCCCTGGTGCAGCCTTTTTGGGTCCATCAGTTTTAAATAATTATAGACCGATCTCAGAATAGCCTTTTTAGCAAACATAATGGAGAAGGTGGTTCTTAGTAAACTTTTGACATTTTTGAATGAAAACAAAATTTTTGACAAATTTCAATCTGGTTTTAGGTTTCAGCATAATATATATATATATATATATATATATATATATATATATATATATATATATTAAGAGAGAGAGAGAGAGAGAGAGAGAGAGAGAGAGAGATAGCATAATAAAGTGACTAATGATTTGTTGTTGTCGGTAGATTCTGGGAGCGGTGCTGTTTTATTCTTGATCTCAGTGCATTATTCCATAATGTGTATCATGGGATTCTTGTTGACCATCTGAGTCAGTGGTGGCGGTATCAAGGGGCTTGCCCTAAAGTGGTTCTCATCCTATTTATATGGGAGAACCTTTGCTGTGGAATTAGGGAGCTCTATTTCCTCCACTTGGCAATGTGGCATATTATTGTTATGCAGATGACACCCGGTTGTATATACATCTGAAATGTAATGATAACTCCAAATTTAGATCTCTGCTTGATTGTTTGGATGAAATAAAGGTGTGGATGGCATCCAGTTTCCTGCAGCTTAATGAGTCAAAATCTGAAGTGGTGTTTTTTGGTCCATCGAAATTAGCCAAACAGCTTTCTCTACATCTTGGCCCTTTAGCCACCAATGTTAACACGCAAGTGAGGAACCTCTGTGTAATTTTTGATTCTGAGCTGAAATTTGATAAACAAATTAATGCCGTGGTAAATTGAAAAGCGTCTTGTCCTTCAATGATATGGAAACTGTGATTCATGCTTTTATTTCATCTAGACTGGATTACTGTAACTCTTTATATCTATGGCTGTCTAAGAATATGCTTTCACGGATGCAATTGGTACAAAATGCAGTGGCCAGATTGTTGACTGGTGCAGGGAAATGCTCCAGTCTCTCTCCAGTGCTGGCTTCTCTGCACTGGCTTCCTGTTGATTTTAGAGTGCAATACAAGGTCTTGCTAATGGTTTTTTAAAGGTTTACATGGACTTGCTCCAAAATATATTTCCAGCCTGTTACACCATCATCATGCTACAAGACCTCTAAGATTGTATCAGAGTTTCCTTTTAAATGTCCCAAAATCTTGATTGAAAACTAAAGGAGATTATGCCATCTCAGTGGCAGTGCTACGCCTGTGGAATAGCCTCCCCCTACATATTTGGTCCTGTGACTCGATTGAATGTTTTAAATCTATGTTGAAGATGCACCTCTACTCTGTTATATATAATTGTCATTAGATGCATGGAGACTGAATAGTGATTAGTTATTGTGTTTTATTGTATGTGTGTATTGGTGTTTTGTAATTTTGCGAGTGTAAAGCACTTTGGTCAACTGGTGGTGTTATTAAATGTGCTATAGAAATAAATGTTAATTGATTGAATTGTGTCACTGCTAATGCAGGTTGAAATATAATTCAATTCAAATTTATTTATACAGTGCTTTTAACAATGGACATTATCATAAAGTATCTTTACAGATATCCAGATATAAATATAGACATAAATTTATCTCTAAAGTGCAAGGCAGAGGTGACTGTGGCCCAAAAAAGAAAAAAAAAAAAAAAGAAAAAAAAAAAAAAAAAAAAACCTCCTTGAGACAACCTGAACAAGAAACTTTGAGAGGAACCCGACTCACCACTGATATAATGTATTGGTGGATTTTGGTTATAATGTAATGCATTGATTATTGGTCATAATGTAATACATCAATGGGCTTTGGTTATGTTGTACTGTATTGATGGATTTGGTTATAATGTAACGCACTGATGGATTTTGGTTATGATGTTGATTGATTTTGGTCATTATATAATACAATGATGGGCTATGGTTATAATGTAACATACTAATGAATTTTTATAACATTATAACATCTGATGAATTTTAGTTACTGTATTATTAACATCAATACAGATACAATATATTAATGAAAAAATTTTAATTAAAAGTGCTGTAAGAAAATGGTTTACATGCTGGAAATCATGCACACATAAATAGGTGCAAATGCACACACACACGAATGCATGTCTAATGAGATCCCTTGCACGGTTGCCATGGAGATGGTGACAAAACTGTCAAGTTTGGAATGGTTTCAGATTTCCTAGGTGGAGGTTTCTGTGTTGTGAAACGTTAAAAACACACTAAACGGAGATCACCTATTTCGACTGCACCCATTTTTATATCTGGGCCACAATGAGCATGCCTGAGAGATGTTTTGAATCATTCCGAATTTCAGGGAAATATTCACTGTTTTGTTCCACACACTCATAGAACCACGTACATGCATTACACTGCAACTAACACATTGCAAGTTGTTTACACTACACGATTTTCCATCTGATTTTGCAGTCACAAGCCAAAATTGCATATCAAAGAATTCCTTGATCGTGAGCTGGGATCAGGGCCGTAACCTGGCCTAGGCAGTATTTTTACTTTAGTCAAGAATAATTCTATACTTGGAGCAGTTTGTCACCACATAACAAAGTAAAAGAAGACGGCAGTGTTGTGATTTTGTATCGTCAGTGAGCGGAGGCAAGACAAATCAGATATGGTTTACAGGAAAATATGTGGAAATACTCATGTCTTATTGGCTGACAGGTCTCAATCCTGCCAAACTCTAGCCCACACAGTCTGTAAATTTGAGTGGAAAATTGGACATACACCCATTTTTTTTTTTTACCAGTAAAGGAAATGAAACTGAAACACTAACATTCTGTCATGTTGAGCAGGAAAATAAGGTGTGTACATGTCTATATGAGTTCCAACTTACTGTAGGGAATTTACCCAGCGGTGGGCAGAGCACAGACACACAGGAGGCCCCTTTTAGTGTTATACGTGGAGAAGTCTTTATTTAAGACGGTCTGTGAGGGGAGTGCGGATGCGCGTGTGTGTGTGTATTGAAGTGCAATCGGGCGGTGAAGGTCTCAGCCGTCTGCGGTTACAGCCAGGGGGCGAAGCCTTCACTCGCGTCGGAGTCGTCTGAAACCAAAATAAATAAATAAATAAATAAACAAACAAACAAACAAATAAATAAAAAACATACAACAGCGATTAGCAGACATGCACTCGTCGCAAAAATTGCCTAAAACACGCCCCGTCCTGCCCTGCCGCCGCGTGCTCTCCGGCCGTCCAAAATATTGGTGGCGCTGAAGCGAAGCTGTCTCTTCAGCGCCACCGTGGCAGTTGCAGGAGGAGCGATCATTGTTTCCTGTGCACCAGCCGCCGGCCTGTCACCACATTACATGAGCATGATATGAGCAGAGCATAAGCATAGCTAACACACTTTTCATGGCTCTGTAGCAGCTAAACCTATACAATGATAGCTTAGTTGTGCCTCTCTTTGGCTAGTGACACCAAACTAGCCTAGTCCCATTTTAGATGGCCAAAATGCTTTATATTTTATTGGTCTGGTAGTCCTAAAAACAGTGATAACACCCAAGGCAGGTTTAATGATAAATCCAACTTTTTGTCCAAATTGCAAATTTTTTAAGCAATTACCCCTCACATGCAAGAAAAAAATGCATGAGAACAGTCGATTTAGAAGAACGTCTTTAAAAGTTTTTTGATGGAAAAGAATCTGAGCTCAGCCCGCATGATTAGCAGTTCATCTAACGCCCCTGGCTGAGATTTATTGCAACCAAAAACAGATGACGACAAATGATTGGTGTTTCACTAAAATCTCAGTGTTAATGCTGATATGTCTGAAAGCTTGTCTAAAAGCCACTAATAGATAAACAGCATAGGATTATAGCAAACTCACAGGACAACTAAAATTCTGGTAGTGGCAATGGTGAAACCTAAAAAAAATATGCTAATATGTACATGCTTATCAAGTAACAAGCTTAAAAGACTACTGTAATCCCACAGCTTTAGTATCAATATAAATAGTTTTTACTCACCAGCCACCTTAATAGTAACACCTGTACCTGTGCTCATTCATGCAATTATGCATTCAGCCAATCATGTAGCAGCAGCACAATACATAAAATCATGCAGATAAAGGTCAAAAGCTGGTCTGCTTCCAATCTTTAACTATTCAGTTTCAGTGATCCTGTGCCCATTGTAGCCTCCTATTCTTGGCTGCTGTTCATCTGCTGTTGTAGCCCTTCCACCTTAAGGTTCAACATGTGCATTCTGGGATACTTTTCTTCTCACTACAGTTAAAAATCATCAAAAAATAATCATTTGACTTACCGTAACAACTCGAATTTCTCATAACAAAAGGGTTCCACCTGCAGAAATGCTGTTCTGAATGTTTTTTTGTTTTGTACATCACCCTGTGTAAATTCTAGTGACTGTTGTGTGTGGAGATCCCAGCAGATTTCTGAAATACATAAACCCATCTGGCACCAATGACCATGCCACAACATGTAAGAGTCACTGAGATCGCATTTCTTCCTCATTCAGATGTTTGTAGTGAAAGTTATCTGAAATGACATGTTTGTGTAATTGCACGAATGACAAGGTGTACAGGTGTTCCGATTAAAGTGACTAGAGAGGGTAATTATGGGGGACATGGGACCACCAAGTTTATACCCGATAGACTGGTAACTCAGTATACATAAACATTTAAACATATGCATTCCAGTAAATTGTGAGTTATGTAGAAGCAAGAGCCTTGTGGAAACAGTAATTTACACCACTGCCATTAGGTTGTTTATGGTGTCTGGAAGATGCCAGTGGTGAACATTTCGCGGTCTGTCTGGCACACCCGTTCCTGTGTACTTGTACACTTGACAAATAAAGTAATTCCTATTTTGATACAGTTCGTATCAGATAGAAAAATGACTTTCTGTCCAAGCAGTATAAATCCTTCACCTAGCTGCTGCAGCACCGACAGAGATTTACTCTCAGAGAGTGTTTAACACCAGTGTGTGATCTGAGTGTGGTTACAGTAATCTGTTCAAATAAGCACAGCTCTCCAGGGGTGTCGGTCTCAGAAACGTGTGTGTGTAGGCTGGAGTTCAAGAGAGGACAGCAACTTGCCTGACAGAGAGAAAGCTCACCTTCTTTTTAGCTTTGTAGCTGAGAAACTATGTTTTAACATTTGAAAGTGTGTATTTAGCACTTAACTTGCAAATATGCCAAAAGGAACTAAATGCATTATTCATTTTCACTGGCAATTTGTTTTAAAAAAAATAAATAAAAAAAAAAAGATGAAAATTTATAGCGAAGCATAATAGTGGAGCTCGTTCACTAACTGTATACATCATTGACTTGATTACTATATGTTATACAGTCATAGGATGGAGTTGCCTGAAGGCAGTTATAACTTTTATTGTGTTGTGTATGTCAATCACTAGCGAGAAAAAAAAAAGCTCTCTTAAGGGTTCTTTGATGATGCTCCTACAGTATGCTCTCACAGTGTATCTGACATTAATGTTCAATTTATTAAGGCTGTAGCGCAAGACTTAAATTGTGTCTGGGATTGCCCTCTAACACTAATTTCACACTGGCAAGCAACAAGTCACTGATGTCCTTTGCAATTGTCTTACTTTCATTTTTAAGGGTGTACTCACACTAGGTGATCTGTATTGTACCTGAGCACGTTTGACCCCCAAAGTCCAGTTAGTTTGACTAGTGTGATCGCTTCGTACACTGCCCAGGCACAGTATGGTGAACTGTCCCTAGGCCCACTTGAAGAGGTGGACTTGGGCACGGTTCAGTTGGACTAAAGCAAGGTACACAGCTGGTGTGATCGCTAACCGTGGCCGAGCATGGAACTCGAAACATGACCTCAATGTCAGCTGCCTCTGTAAAAATCTAGTCATGTGTGCAGCACTATTAAATGAAAATCGTTGCACTGAATAAGTGATAAATCTATTAGGCAATCTATGAGAGGGCTGTGTGTCACCATGCCCCCAAACAATTCCAAATAAGTCACAAGTAAGTAAGTAACGTTACAATGATGGATTCCATTGTGCTGTGCTGTGCTTTTCTTCCTGTCTTCTTCAAAAGATAAATTCACATCATAATGACCTATGTCAGTCATATGCAATGTCAGTGCTGGCCAGTGGAGGGGAGGGGGTTTGGTGTAATTGTGCTTGGGCATGGTACAATGCAACCAGGCCTAATGTGAGTAATGCCGGGCCTAGTGTGAATAAGTGGCAAATGCAGCTGAATGGGAACTGCAGTTAGGAACTAAAGTTGCGAGAGTAATATTTCCCAGAGAAAACAGACTACATGCACTATAGGATTGGAATTCAGTGGAGCCAATCATTCTGGTTTGTTGCTCTACTATGTCATCATTCATGATTAGGATCACCAGTACACAGAAGTTTACACAGAATGTTGTGAAGAAAAAAAAACATCTAGTTAGCAGCAGTTTTGTGCCTGGAAACTCCTTGTTGATGAGAGAGGTCAGAGGAGAATGGCCAGACTGGTTGAAGCTGATGTATGTTGAAGCTGGTTATTTAGGCTATAGTAACTAAATAACCACTCTACAAACAGGGTGAGCAGAAAAGCATCTCAGAATGCACGCCAACTCAAACATTGAGGCGGATGGGCTACTACAGCAGAAGATCATATTGAGTGTGACTCCTGACAGTCAAGAACAGATATCTAAAGTTACTGAAGGTACTAAACTGTATATTTATATGTTAAAAATAATGTAAGGTACATAATTTGACAATAAATACCACTGGCATGCCAATAAATCTTTACTATAAAAGCTACAGCCATGCACCTTACATGTAGAAGATACATACTAAAGGTACAGAACATGTCCCATTGATGGTACCACCCCGGTAACCAAG
This sequence comes from Ictalurus furcatus, assembly GCF_023375685.1. Classification (NCBI taxonomy): domain Eukaryota; kingdom Metazoa; phylum Chordata; class Actinopteri; order Siluriformes; family Ictaluridae; genus Ictalurus; species Ictalurus furcatus. The sequence goes on along the minus strand of NC_071277.1, from coordinate 3,396,328 downwards.
AAGAATGTAATCATCTGCACTTCCAACACCACTCCTGTTACTATTTTTTAACATGGACTTCCCACAATTTTTTTCCCCCACAACCAGGAGCCTATAATACACCTAGTCTTCAGTGTCTGTCATTAAAGACCTTGAACATCCCTAAAGTTAATATATGTGCAGCATTATACAGACAGGTAACTTTGCACTATGTAAACTGGGGTCATCACCCTTCTTCCAGCTTAAGGTTTACAAATCTCGAACATTGATCTGTTCTTCTCAGGGCAGTCAGCTTTCACCCGACATTCAGTGCTCCAATAAAGCCTGAGCAGAATAAAAACAACCACATTTGTTCAGAAATCAAATACATTCAGTGCTCTGTCAATCACAGTGTGATTTTTTTTTACAGGCTAATTAAAGGGAAGATTCGGTAGGACTATGAACATCTCAAACATAATTAATATCATGGGTTTTATAATTAAGTGGATGGCAAAGCACAGTGTCAGAATCAATGTGCATCTTATGAGCACAGAAATGCACCCAAACACACAAATGTTAGATTAAATATGTTTATATAGTGTATGGATTATTATTGTTTTGGTATGTGAGGAAAGGAAAATATTTTAATAATTAACAGTGCATGGCTCTATTTAGATTCTTTATTTGAAATACACCGTTATTCAGTTCAAATGTTTGTTTTTTATCAGTCCAACTATTCAGGAATAGTTTAATGAAAATGCGAATGTTTTACAGCTGTTTACAGAAACCTCAATATCTCGGCTCAGGATGGGCCTAGATCCTTGGAACAAAAACTGATCTCTAGAGCACATTACAAAGTAATTACTTACTTTAACACATTACTTTTACACATTACATTACTTAATTGATGTAAAACATTTCGCAGAGTCTTGTTCCTAAGACTTAGAACTTTAATCCAAATGTAATGTGCAAGATTGCTCACAATTCCACTTTTAGGGTCTATTTATAATGGGAAGGGTTCAAGTCTCAGTCTTAATTGTTTAGGGAGTACCTAGTTAAGAATAGTGTGCATGCAGAACATTTCAGGTTTGAGACTTTTCTTATTATGTTTTATGAGGATGAGAAAGTGGATTTTTTTCACAATTTCTCTCACTTTCAGGTTGAATATCTCTGGTGGGGGGCCAGATACGAAGCTGAAACGTTCACAGAAATAAGTCCTCTATAGTAGCATTCTGCTGTAAAAATTGAGAAGCTGAGATTGGATGTAAACGAGGGCCAGGTTTGAAGAACCAGCCTGATCTATCATGTTGGTTCAGGTGTACAGTTTGTATGTGTGAATAGATTTTATCCAAATATGGAAGTATACTGTTCAGTTGGGCTATGAACAGTGAACAGTGTCATAAACAGAGGTGTTGTTTCTCCTGTGATAAAAGCATTAAATGACTTCTGAGCTGTAGTCACTTACTGCCATCTCATATGTGAATCTCAAAACTACAAACTTAATTCTGGGCAATTTAATAATAATTTCTCAAATTATGAAACTATTTAGAAGTAAGGTTTTTTTTATTATTATTCAATTCCTCGAGCAGACCATTTAATTGACTGTAACCTTCCTCTCCTTCAAGTTGAAGGCCTTTCATCCACTCTAGTGTTGGGGACCAGTGTGTAATCGTGACTCCACCATCACAGTCATCAGTGCTTAAAAAAAGACTGAAGAAAGTGACTCAAAGATGAATTGTTTCAGCCAGGGGGGAATTTGACTTTTGATTTTTTCTCTATTCTTGAATGTGTCTTTTAGAGATCTGAGCACTTCATTCCTGTCTTTATGTCAAATACCTGCTACTTGAAAATGGCCATGTTTGTGAAAGATCAACAAGTCCAAAATTCCAGTAAATGCAGGCAAAAGCTAGAATAACTGAGATATTTTATCACATGATTTCATATAAAAGTTTTATCAAATGTAATCTGTTTGTTAAAAACTACATTATCCCAAAAGAATTAGCATCCAGGCTAATTACTGTGTAATTAGTATAAATATGTATGCTCACTCATAAAGTGTAATCTGTTTACTTTTGGATCACTGCCTTTAAAATTGGGTTTATTTAGACTTTCATGAAGCAGTAGACATTAATTATTTGCCTAATGATATTGCCAGTGCTTCTATGTTCTTTGGGAATAGCTGGATATGGATGCACTTGCAACTGCAACACATGCCCTTCATTTTAATGGCAAAACCTGACCATTAATGTTAAGTGAAGCTCAACTAAAATTACTATGCCTGTCATACCGTGTTTACCCAGTCATATAAGGACTTCACAAAGGAGATACTTTTAAAACATCATAACCTAATCCAAGAAATGCCCAGTGATGGTCACATGCCGGTCACATGCTCAGAAATTTGCAGGTTTAATCTCTTTACATTTAGCTTATTTTGCACCATATTTAATCTACACTAAACTGCCAGTTACAGTTATAAGCAACTAAATTAATTTGATACTTGATTAGTATACTATAGCAACTAAGTGTGCATATACATTATAGACTGTAAAGTGATTACAATTAACCTATATTGGCCAAAAATTAGCTTACAACGAATGTCACAAGGTAAAATTACTGACACTGGCTCCTACACTTTAAAACTGTAAGTTCTTCTTCAATACCTACAGATTTACCACAGGAGAAGAAAACTGCAAAACAAGATGTCATATTGTGAAACCCCCCCCAGTGCGTGCAGGAGCTTAATGAATTTGATTGTGAAGTGTTGACGTCATTTTTTTTGTGGAGCAGACTGTCAGAGAGCACGATTCACATTCAGACAGATGGCTTTCCAACTTCCTCTGTAAATTTAGATAAAAATAGAAAAAAAACAACAAACTCCAAAATACACAAACCAGACAACTGATCATTTCTCACTGTGCTTTTTTGCACTTCACAATAGACTGTGGTCTCAGTAACAGCTGATGTTTTTTCAAATCACAAGAAACATTGGATTTTCCAATTAGTAAACCACACTAAAACGTGACTCTGAGTTGAGTTCATTCATAAATCAGGACTTCTGTAATTTTTAGCTGCCAGTTGGCATTTTTGTTCTTGAAATTGATGACATGGTCGAATGGAAACACAGATGGTGAATGCAATTCCAAATCATTATTCTCTCACCACTTTTGGGCCCAGAAGCCGTCTATAAGCTAGGTGAGCTCATCTCTCATTTTCGGCCTACTGTCACTGACAGGCTTGAACAAGGAACCTTGTGTTTATCTTCTAAAATCCATTTACACTAGGTTTCCACAGTTTCTTAGTTATTATATAAGTAAGTCTGAGTTCCCACTGTTTTTTAGATACTACATCAGTACATCTCATATAAATCTAATTAGATCTAATATACTGCCAGTTCAGCTTGTTTGGGTATCATTCATGCCATAGGTATACAATCTAGAGACATAGATAGTTGATAACAACAACATTCTCTCAGTTATTTTATTGTAGCTATAATAGGCTACTTGAGCACTGCGGATGTAACCGAATACTAATACGTTATTTGGATTGAACAGATAATGAGTCCTAAACCAATACAAATACTCTTTTCTTTTGTCTTTAATTATTTTATTTTTTTTGTCTGTCTGTGATTTACTCCAGTAGCCTTACCTAAACACTGCCTTACTGAGCTCCACAATAAAACCACATTTCTACCATATTGTTGTACAAACTGGCTTGAAATTCACAAATGAAATATGTCACTGCTTTATATAGCTCAGAGCAGCATATCTCTGCTTTTCATTGTTCATTCATGTTAAATAAATATCTTACCAGAACATTATATGAGCATAAGCTCCAGTTTCACTTTAGCCCTGACCAGGATAAAGCGGTTACTGAAGATAAACGGATTAATTAATTATGTAACAGGACAGTAGCACTGTATCCTAGCTTTGTAGTACAATAGAAGTAGAGATTCACATTTAATACTGCTACTCCTACTACTACTACTACTACTTATTCTTCTACTACTACTACTACTACTACTAATAATAATAATATCACATTTTCTCTGCCAACTTACAATGTTGCTATATTAGAAAGTAAGTAAGTAAGTTTTATTTATGAAGCACATTTAAAACAACCATAGTTGCCCAAAGTGCTGTACATACATAAGAATAAAATTGAGGATAAAAAATACAGACAGAGCACAATAAGTAAAGAATAATGCTGAGATCAAATAATAATAATAGTAATAACAATAACAAAAAAAGAAGAAATTTCAAATCAAGCATGAAAAATATGTTCCCTTTCAAAGGGAACTTTGACGTTGCATTTAGCATAACAGTATAGGAAGCGCCCTTGCGCGTGTGACCGGTATCTGAAGCTTGTGTAAAATCATGCCTCTACTTATTTGCCTGCCGTGATGTTGTTGTTCTCGCCCACATGAGGAGCTTAGGGCTCAGGTTGAACCTCAAGAAAAGTATGCTTTCTCTAGTGCAGAGGACAACTTTTCTAGGGGTTATATGGGATTCTACTACGATGAGGGCATTTCTATCCCCAACACAGTAGGATCGATCCTATAAACTTTGAGCAAAATAAAGCTAGGTCTGGGCATCCCTTCCAGTCTCTACGAGGGACTGTTGGGCCTTATGGCAGCAGCAGCCAACGTCATACCGTTGGGCCTATTGCACATGAGATCGTTTCAGTGGTGGCTGAAAAGTCAGGGGTTTCATCCGAGGATGAAATCTCTGAGAGTAATCAGTGTCACGCGGCAATGCCTACGTGCTCTGAGAATTTGGAGGTGCCCACAGTTTCTAGCCTCGGGTCACACTCTAGGGGTGTCCCCTTACCGCAAGATGATAATGGCAGACGCGTCCCTCACAGGCTCGTTTGCAGTCTTAAATGGCTGTCCAGCTCATGGTCTTTGGAGCGGCCCTCATCTGGAGTGGAATATAAATCACCTAGAGACGCGGGCCGTATTCCTAGCACTGAAATTCTTTCTTCCTCAGTTGAGAGGTCAACATGTGCTAGTTGTGTCAGACAACACAGCGGTGGTCTCATATATCAACCACCAGGGAGGGTTACATTCACGCCCCCTATTCAGGCAGGCGCAACTAATCCTTCTCTGGGCAGAGGGAAAGTTCTTGTCAGTGACTGCAATGTACATTCCGGGCAGCCGGAATGTAGGGGCAGACATCCTATCGAGGCAGGGCCTGAGGCCCGGGGGTTGGAGGCTCCATCCACAAGTGGTGGAGTCCATATGGCGGAGGTTCGGACAAGCGGAAGTGGATGTGTTCGCCTCCGAGGAGACAACACACTGCCCGCTGTGGTTTGCCTTCACTCCTCCGGCACCATTGGGGCTGGACGCCATGGTGCACAAGTGGCCGAGGTCACGACTATATGCTTTTCCCCCAATCGCTCTGCTCCCACAAGTTCTAGCGAGAGTTCGCCAAGACCGTCTACGTCTACTGCTAGTAGCACCTTATTGGTCAGCTCGAATATGGTTCTTGGAGATAATTTCCCTGCTCGACGGTACTCCTTGGGTGATTCCCATCCGCAGGGATCTACTGTCTCAAGCTGGAGGTCTGCTTTATCACCCTCAGCCAGAACTATGGAAACTGTGGGTCTGGCCCCTGAGGGGCACCAGCTCACAGATTCTGGTCTCACAACTGAGGTTGTAGAGACCATGTTAAATGCTAAAGCACCATCCACAAGGAAATTGTATGCACTCAAGTGGTGGCTTTTTGTCTTGTGATCTGAGGAACGTCAGCTAGACCTAGTGAACTGCGCAATAGCTACAGTCCTGGAGTTCTTACAAGAACGTTTCTCAGCAGGGTTGGCTCCTTCTACAATCAGGGTTTACATGGCAGCTGTTTTGGCCAGCCGCGCCCCTGTTGATGGAGCCTCTGTGGGGCAACATCCTCTAACTTCGAGGTTCATGCGTGGTGTCAGATGGCTGAGGCCCATTTGCAGGCTGCGCATACCTTCCTAGGACCTTTCTGTGGTCTTGGAAGGTCTGTCAGGGACGCCATTTGAGCCCTTAGAGTCAGCCTCTGAGAAGCTTCTGACTCTAAAGGTAGCTCTTCTGCTGACTCTGACATGTCTCAAGCGAGTGGGAGATCTACAAGCTCTCTCTGTTGCCCCTTCCTGCCTTGACTTTGCCCCTGGATTAGTCAAGGCCTTCCTGTATCCTAGGCCGGATTATATTCCTAAAGTGCCTACATCTGCTGCCCACCCTGTGGTGTTGCAGGCTTTCTGCCCTCCTCCGTTCCTCACACTGGAACAAGAGAGGATGCACCTGCTGTGTCCAGTAAGGGCTCTCTGTACTTATGTCCACCGCTCCGGCCAGTGGCGTAAGTCGGAGCAGCTGCTGGTCTGCTTTGGTGGCGACAGTAAAGGTGATGCTGTGTCAAAGCAGCACATCTCTAATTGGATAGTGGAAGCAATCTCTATGGCTTACGAGGCGCGTGGTCTTGCCACGCCTCTGGGCATAAGAGCTCATTCCACTAGGGCGGTCGCCTCCTCAAAGGCTTTGTCCAAAGGGGTATCCCTGCAGGATGTGTGTGCTGCTACAGGATGGTCTACGCCACACACATTCATTTGTTATTACAGCCTGGATATTCATTTCACCTCGAGCTCGATGTCTTGCAGTGATCCTTGGGCTTGGGTCTTTTTGAACAGGCTGTACCCTCGGTATGACGGAGTGGGTATTCCCGTTCCCATGTTGTTATGCTAAATGCAACGTCGCCTTTGAAAGGGAACGTCGGGGTTATGCATGTAACCCTGTTCCCTGAGAAGGGAACGAGACGTTGCATACAGTAGCTTTGTCATACCAGGGCAGGCCTCTGAATTGCGTCTTCACTTCAGATAATAGAGGCTGGCGGCATGGTTCACAGGTGCCATATATATATATATATATATATATATATATATATCATGCGACGCGCTTAATTGCCAGGTCACCTGATCATGGCAGGCCTATAAGTAGAGGCTTGATTTTACAAAAGCTTCAGATACCGGTCACATGCGCAAGGGCGCTTCCCATACTGTTATGCTAAATGCAACGTCTCGTTCCCTTCTCAGGATAGAATTGAAAATGGTAACTGATGAGGAAAAGCCTGATATCTAGGGTTAGGCTGTTCTGCAACCTTGGCACAGCAACTGCAAAGACACAGTTACCTTTAGCCTCAACCGAGACTGTGGAAAAACCAGGAGTGACTGATGATATGACCTCAGAGACCTAGGAGCTGAGTATTGAGAGAGCAGGTCCAAGATGTAGGAAGAGGCTAGCCCATTAAGAGATTTAAAAACAAATAAAAGGAACTTAACTTGGATCCTGTACTCGACAAGAAGCCAGTGGAGAGAGGTTAAAATTGGAATGATATGATCTCTAGTAAGCAGTTTGGCTGCTGCGTTCTGAACTAATTAAAGGAGAGCCAATGCTGACTTATTGGGCCCTTTGTATGAGGAATTACAATAATCCAAACATGAAGATGAAGATGAAACCATAGATTACTTTTCCATATCTTGATTTGAGAGGTGTGGTTTGATTTTTTTTTTCATTAGCTTGTAGTTGATTTAAATAAAAAAACAACAACAACAACAACAACAAAAAAACTACTCTTTAGAAATGTACTCCTTAATTTTTAAAATTTTTATTAAAATAAAATCCAATATATTTAAGAAAAGATTTAGGAAAAACAAGAATTGCTTCAAATACATCTAAAAATCAAGGAAAATCAACATCAGTCTTTGGGGCACTTATCCAGGGGTCTAATATTTATGCCTATTCTCTGTGGAAAGATCAGTCTCAGAAAAGGATTGTGACCCAAAGTATAAAGATGAAATTGTACAATATATGTGATTCAGGTGATAATAAGAGTTCCAATTATATTTGTATATTTAATATTTAAAACAGCTTCTGGTATTTTTAAAAACATTTTATGTACAAATCATATTACAAAACCAAACCACCTATTTTGAGGTGAATGTGTGAAAATTGAGGCATATAGTTTCCACAGTGCTAAACTGGCAGCTGTAAATTTCCATTAAATGTTAGCTACATGCTTTGGCTCATTGGCAAATTTGGGTTAAAGGGATCAGTATGTACATTACATTTTCCCCCCAAAGTGTTCCTAAAGGGTTGCGTCACAGGTTTTTAAGTCTTATATAGAGCTATTTTATTTTCCAGTTGGACATTAACACAAGGAGGATGGGATTTATTTCTGAGCACATCACTTGACTTCATAAATGGCCAAGCTCTAGGTTTGAAAGGCAAAACCTTGGCATTCATTTTGAAATACCTTTCAGTCCTTTAATTCCGTAGTCAGCTTTCCACAGAGACAGAACACTTTTTGCTGCTCCATTATCTGTGAAAACTGTGCATTCACTATAATGTCCTCTGTGCCCCTCTGACTGTTCGGCACAAAGCCTTCTCTCTATTCCTTTACTCACTTTTCTCTCAAACTTCTCTCCCTTATCAATTCTTCACACAGCACTTAGCGTGCTCCTGTAACTTTTGCTGTTATTATCGCAAATCTATTCATGATGCCGAATAGGAAGTGAGAATGCATCTAGATCATTTAAAAAATTCAAAGAACGCTTTTTTTCCCCTAGGAAGTGTGAATCTTTTCTGTTCATAAAGCTTCCTTTAAGGTAACCTCAGTCTTGAAAAATGCATTTAGATGCTGACTGTGATATTCTAAAATAACTGATAGTAAAACAGGTCAATGACAAATTGTCACTCAACTCAATTGTCAATCTTTTGCCATGTCTGTAGCATATGGATCTATTTCTTTTGGTGCAGTAACTTGGGGAGTGATTGATTGCTGATAATCAGTTATTGCTGGTAATAATTCTATGCAATTTAGTAACCCCTGAAAAGACAGCAAGCAAGATCTTTAACAAAATTGTTGACATTTTACAAAACCACTAGTAATAGTTGAGAGATTTATATTCCACACACATAACCAGTCAAAGGATTGAAATCATTTTCTAAAACATTGGAGAACTGTGTAAACTGTGTAAACTGACCCAATTCTGTGACATTGGAGCTGGATTTTCTGATGCATAAAAGGGCAGGCTTGTATGTGGCAGGCACAGTCAAAGCACTCAAAAGAGGCTACTGTAAGAAAGAGACTTAAAACTGGATTGGGCACTGACCATTTGCAATATTAATGGAGACAGCAGAAAAAGATCTATCAGAGTTAAAGAAAAAGAGTTTAGAGTTTAGAATGTACAAAATGTCCTTGAATGGTACAAAAAGCCAGAACTGTTATCAATTTGGCAAATCCTCCCATAAAGCAAATGACTTTTGGTTGAAAGAAAAAGTTTGCAGAAAATAGAGTTAGGTTTAGGGTTAGGGAAAGAGTCTGCAAAACAGACAAAAAACACAACCAAAGAGAAAACTCACACAGAGACAAACGCTCCAAACATAAAACTAAACAGGTACACAAAGTGACTGACTGCGAAACTGACTCAGACAACACAGACTGACAAAGGTGATATGTCATGCTATTGCACAGCATGACTGAAGCAGATGGCAAAATCTTATGGACCACAACAGATGTTCATGGTGTAAAACTGAAAATGAAGCTAGACAGAGAGTGACTACAGTGCTGACTGTTTTCTAAGGTAGCATGAGAAAAGACCTCAGTGACACTAAAGACCTACACAGGTGAAAAGATGTCTCAAAATGTGTCATACAGTGGCAAAACAAAGCAATTTGAACTTTATGTTTGAAAGGTGGAGGGCCAGCACTTTTTGGATGCAACTGGTTAATAATAATAATAATAATAAAAAAAACTCAACTGGCACATGATCAAAGCTCTCAATGCATCAACAAACAACAGCAACCCAAACCATAGCATCAACCAGAGTGGCAATTGCAGTGGCTTCATGGTGAAGGAGTTTGATAACAGAGTCATGAAGACCAGAATTGAAGTTGATGAGGACTCTACAAAGCACGTCCAGTGCCTTATGCTCTACATACTAAAGAAGATGCTGAATATAAGAGCTTGGAAGCATCTGGCATTCTCTTCCAGGTTGAGTGGTAACGCCCAGTGATCAAGAAAGGAAAGACCTGGGCTGTTCACATACAGTACTTTAACGTGAGCCTCCTTATATTGGCTTCCCATAAGGTTTCGAGTCCATTTTAAAATTCTTATGGTTACATATAAAGCTCTGCATAGACTGGCTCCCCAGTATTTGTCTGAGTTCTTAATACTATACACACCAAAATGTAACCTTTGCTCTTCTCAGTCTGTTTTTTTTTTTTTTTTTAGTTTTTTTAGTCCCGCAGACTCTTTTATGCTCCATGGATAATAGGGTTTTCTTCTCTTATGCTCCTAAACTATGGAATTCACTTCCAGGAGATATCAGACATGCACAGACATTAGGTATTTTTTTAAAAAAACTTATCTTAAAACATACTCTTTTAGATTAGCTTTTCTTCACTTTTGATGGTTTTTTTTGTGTGTTCATATGTATGCTTATTTTTATGATTGTTATTTATACATGATTATGTTTTTTATGTAAAGTGCCTTGAGAAGCTACTTTTAAAGCTGCTATATAAAATAACATTATTATTATTATTATTATTATTATTATTATTATTATTATAAAGCTAACATTAACATGCTGTGTACTGTACAGTATCCCATGCTACAAATAGTAGATTTTTTTTGCATCTTTGGTAGGGGGGCAGAGGTTTTCAAAGATGGACTCATCACAGACATTTTGCCTATATACAGAGGAGATTGAGGAGTCAAGAAAGAAGTTCCTCTTAATGGTGTTGTATTGGCTCCATTATTTGGCAAAGAGCACCTCTGGAATGATTCCTCCCCACACCCCAAATTTGCTACATGTAGTAGTGTGGTCAGAAAGATGTAAAAGAGCAAAAAGACCAATATTTTAAAAACTCATTATGATCAATCTCTGCCCATTATGCATCTTTGTATAACATTGGCGCTGGTTTGTCGCACACATTGAAAGATAGATCTGAATGTCCCATTGCATTTGCTTCAAGAAGAAGCATAAGGACAGATTCACTGAGAGGCCCTTAGTATGGAGAATAAAGAAGTTTCATCACTAACTCGATGGACAAAGGTTTATTCTAGTGGCAGACCACCAGCCCACCATATCCATTTTTATTCCCTGAAAGGAAATTTCAGTAATGTCTAATATACAGTTGGACACTAGGAGCTGACAGATGCTCAGAAACATTCAAACTGAAGAGAATTATTAATAAATGAACACCAATGAAAAATAAATTTGGAGTTTCTGTCATTCTCCTGGGTTTATTTATTTGCCATAATCATTAATGATGACCGTGTTGTAGCTTTTCCACTAAGCATAAATACATGTTACAGACGTCAACTGTAATCAATGGACTCTAATAAAGAAAAGCAGATCTTTATGACAGGCAGAAATGCAGTGCTCGAGTGTGTGCTTTATTAAAACATATTGCAATGCTGAGCCGGTGGAAAGCAGTCATTCATCACATCGCTAAAGCCACCACGCCTTACACCACTCACAAATCACTCAGTCAGGTGAAGTTACGCCTATAGCGTCAATCTAACTGCTTGCTGCTTATTGTTTTTTTATGGAAGTGGCTATTATCTAATAGTTGCCTGGTAATAAAACAATTATCCTGAGCTTTGTTTGAGTGTGGAAATTAAAGGACACAACTAGTAAAACACAACAGATATGGGAAACACATGCCATCAACCACCTACATTAGGACATTAGACTGATGCTCAGAACACAGCCAGCATTACATCTGGTTCTGCCACAGCACTCTAATTAATCCTCCATGTTTGGGCCAGAAATGACTCGCTATGAAATCCACATTTGAAAGAGGAATCTCTACTTGCCTGCCTCAATTTTACATTAAATTGTTTTTTTTTTATTACATGGATGATTTTCAGGTCATTTTGAGCTGAATGAGGAAATTAAATATTATTTGTAAATCTGAAGCAGGAAAGTAATGTTATTGTCTGTCCCTTTCCTTCCATCTCTTGCATCTCCACTCCCAATTGTGTACACACACACACACACACACACACACACACACACACACACACTCACAAACTTGCCATCAGAAGGGCTGTTTAGGATGAGAAAACATTCCTGGTTTAGCCCAGAGCAATGTAGGGGCATCCAGAGGCATTCTTACCCAGGAGAATTTCTTTGCATTTCAACAGCACTAGTTTCAACACTGAGAGCCTAGATCCAACAAAGATTTTGAATTATTTCACATAAATTTCCATCCAAAATCTCAAAACTCACAAATACCAAATGGTACCGAAAGGTACTTTCTCTTGTCACTGTGGTGGTACTATTAATAGGTCATGTTTTTGTACCTTTAATTTCAAAATAAAATAAAAAACTAAAAACCACTACCGTAACAGCTAATTAAAAGGTATAATACATGCATATTCCTAAAAGACACATAATAATGCTACAGAACTCTTTTTTTGTTAACTGTTTTACTGATTTTTCATTAGCACTGTGTACTTTGTGTAAAATAAAATCTATTCATGGTAAGCTTGAGTAAAAAAAAAAATGTTTTCAACCTGGCCTTAAACACTGACACTGTGTCTGAGTCCCAAACACTAATTGGAAGGCTGTTCCATAACTGTGGGGTTTTGTAGGAGAAAGCTCTTCCCTCTGCTGTAGCCCTCACTATTCGATGTACCAACAAATAGCCTTGCCAAATACCAACAAACATGGTCTTGCTTGAAGGAGTGAGCAGAACAGAGGGGCTAAACCCATATTTGCGGTGATGAAAATGTTGTATCAGCTACATGGCTCTTTGGCTACAAGCTGGTTCCTTCAGTTGGTATGGCACGTCATCCTCAGTATTACTTTTGGAGACGCTGATGTGTTATTATTTTGATTTTAAATTAACCCAGCCTTCTATGGCATCATTTCCGTGGTCTGACATCATATTTGTTGGCATAAATGCTTATTTATTTTTTCATTTGTATATGTTTCATCATACCAGCCTACATGTGGCACTTATACATATTCACCCATGTTAATAATGAAACAGTAAATTACATTTTTAAGTTTTTTATTAATTCATCTTCAGTAAATGCTTCATCCTGGTCAGCATATCCTGGGAACACTGTTGGCAAGGTGGAAGCACAAATTGAGAATACACTTGTATTCCAGTCCTTATACATTGTTTATATATATATATATATATATATGTATAACATGTATATGTTATATGTATATGATACACGTGTACATACATAAATAATACAAGTTCAACAAAAAAAAAATTGTGTAAAAGTTATTTTTTCAGTACAAACAACCACAATCATGGGGAAGATGAAAATAAATTTTCCATTTGATTTGGAAATCAAGGTCCCAGAATCTAGATGAAGAGTGGAGAGGCACAGAATCCAAGTTGCTTGAAGTCCAGTGTGAAGTTTCCACAGTCAGTGATGATTTGGGTTGCCATGTCATCTGCTGGTGTCGGTCCACTGTGTTTTCTCAAGTCGAGAGTCAATGCAGCTTATTGCACTTTTAGAGCATTTAGAGCACTTCATGCTTCCATCTGCTGACAAGCTTTATGGAGATGGTAAATGGTGCACTTATATAGCGCTTTTATCCAAAGTGCTTTACACTGTGTCTCATTCACCCATTCACACACCAGTAGTAGCAGAGCTGCCATGCAAGGCACTAACTTGCCATCGGGAGCAACTTGGGGTTCAGTGTCTTGCCCAAGGACACTTCGGCATCTCGAGTCATGTGGGCTGGGAATCGAACCGCCAACTCTACCATTAGTGGACAACCTGCTCTACCACCTGAGCCACAGCCGCCCCGAGATGTTGATTTCCTTTTCCAGCAGGACTTGGCACTTACCCACAGTGTCAAAAATACTAGTAACTGGTTTGCTGACCTGTGGAATGACTTGAACAGGGCTGTGCACATGAGATCCCCTAAGCAGTTGATAGGACTAGAGCATTTTTGGAAGGTTATTCATGTAACCCTGTTCCCTGAGAAGGGAACGAGATGTTGAGTTAGCTTGTGTAACATCATGCCTATTTATAGGTCTGCCCTGATCAGGTGATGTGGCAATTAAGCGTGTCACGTGATATAAAATGGCACCTGTGAGCCACACTATCAGCCCTTATTATCTGACGCAAAGACGTAATTCACAGGCATGCCCCAGTATGACAAAGCTACACAACATCTTGTTCCCTCATCAGGGAACAGGGTTACATGCGTAACCCAGACGTTCCCTTTCAAAGGGAACTCAGCATTGCGTGAGCTTCATGCTGTGGGAATGAGAATACCCACTCCGTCATACTGAGGGTATGGCCTGTTCAAAAGATCTGAGCCTGGGGTGAAATGTACATCCAGGGTGTAATATCATATGAATGTGTGCGGCATAGACCACCCCACCGCAGTACACACATCCTGTAAAGGTACCCCCTTAGTGGAATGAGCCCTTATGCTCAGATGCGTAGTGAGAAAGAGTGCCTCATAAATCATAAAGATTGCTTCCACTATCCAATTAGAGATGCGCTGCTTCGACACAGCATCCCCTCTACTGTCACCACCAAAGCAGACCAGAAACTGCTCCGACTTACACCATTGGACGGAGAAGTGGACGTAAGTACAGAGAGTCCTTACTGGACACAGTAGGTGCAATTTCTGTTGTTCCCGTGTGAGGAACAGAGGATGGCAGAAAGCCTGCAACACAACCAGCTGGGCAGAGGACGTAGGCACTTTAGGAATATAATCTGGCCTAGGATATAGGAAGGCCTTGGCTAATCCAATGGCAAAGTCAATGCAGGAATGGGCAACAGAGAGAGGTTATAAATCTTGTACTCGCTTGAGAGATATCAGGGCCAGCGGAAAAGCTACCTTTAGCATCAGAAGCTTCTCTGGGGCTGACTGTAAGGGCTCAAATGGGACACCTGACAGACCTTCCAGGACCACAGAATGGTCCCAGGAAGGTATGCGTGGTCTGCAGATGGGCCTCAGCACAGAGGCACCATCAATAGGGGTGTGGCTGGCTGAAATGGCAGCCACGTACACCCTGATTGTAGAAGAAGCCAACCCTGCTGAGAAACGTCCTTGTAAGAACTCCAGGACTGTAGCTATTGCACAGTTTTCTCTGTCTAGCTGACATTCCTCACACCATGAGACAAAAAGTCGCCACTGAGTGCATACAATTTTCTCATGGATGGTGCTCTAGCGTTCAACAAGCGAATGTTGTATAAAGTGACATTAATCTTTAACAATGCTATCAAACTGGATAGCAACACAACTGCAGTACAACATCATCCAGTATCTTGTTTGTTTTGAGTTGAATGGGTCACATGACTGCATCACATGACAAAAAGTACATCATTGTTTTTGAATATCTCCATTTTCTTGGTCCACACTACAATACGAAAATGCCATTTTCAAATGTATCCATTTCGGAGAGCATTTTCGAAAAGCTGTGTGGTCAGAAGGCCAAAACATAGATTAAAAGATGCATTTTCAAATTTATCCAGATTAATGTGGATGAGGCCATAGAGGCACAATTGCAACCTGGAAAAATGTATAAAAAATAGTAAATAAATAAATAAATAATAATGGGAAAAAAATTGTAATTGGTAAAAAAACAAACAATCAAATAAACAAAAACTTCCCTAAGCATTTGCTGTTAAGCTCATCTAGCTGGTCCATTTGTGAACATTTTTATGCCAAATTTCACATGCTAAATTTCAAGACTTTGAAATTTGTGTGTGGACTGACATTTATCCTCCGTGCTTTTAGCACCACATTATAAGTGATCTGCACTCACTTCATGCCTACATGCTAACTCCAGTATCATATAGGTGGACACTAGTCTGCTAAAATATAGGTCATTGTTGTGTTTCTGTAAAAAAAAGAAAAAGTTGATGACTCAATGGATGCAACATCCTTCAAAGCATATCGGCGGTCATTTATTCTTATCAAGCTGTAACATCAATGCCTGGTTATTGCACCAGTGGTGCTTCTGTTATTAACTTCACCATAAATTGCCTTTACAAATTGGAGTTACCCAGAGTGCACTTGGTGAGCTGGCTGACCAGCAATCACAGCTTCTCTTGCAGTAGTGACGCATATTCTGCTTGCAGAGTTCATCAGTCTGAAGTACTGAAATGATTGCCAATGTTCTGTCAAAGCCAAGATTGGACTCTCTAGAAGGAAAATAGAGATGAACCCAGCTTCGCCTCCTACTCTCTTGCATTCCCAATGGACGGTTTAACTCTCACAGCAACTCAAATCTACTTCAAATTTGATACAGCTGAGGAAGGAACACACAGAGTTGGCCTTAGCATGTGGATGCAAATATTAATCCCCTTACTGACATCTGCATATGTTCTAAGCATGGCTTTGCATACTGTATATAATACTGTCTTCTTGCGCTAATACTCCTTATTGGACACACACAATAAAATTAATAAAATAAATACTTTTTCTTAATGTGCATTTCACAAACCTGATCCTTTAGTTCTCCTCCTCCACACCATAGTGTTTTCGAGCTTTATCACACCATAGAACAGGAAACATTCAAATAATATGCAGTGTACTCCAAGCAGCAGGACTAGAAAACAGATTTATTTTATATTAAACTATTTATATTAATGTTTGTCTTAGCGATCTTTCGTAATGCTGACATGATTGCTTTCTAATGAGGTGTGAGCCAGTACATATTAGAACATCTGAACAGTAGGCGACTTCTCAATGCCAGTTTTTATCTCTTTCAGTATACAATTTTTTTGTATCTAGTGCGGACAGGCTTCAGATTTTGATCTGTGAGTTCAACTAGGGTGTTAGAAGTTTTATATATATATATATATATATATATATATATATATATATATATATATATATATATATTTGCTTGATGTATGAGGAAAAAAACACAAACATTTGATTTTTTTTATATATATATATACTATATTCCCTTAGACTTTAAATTGAGTCAAAATGAGGGACTGAAGAAGTAGAGCTGGGATATAATGATCTAGCATAACTTCTACTAAGTGGCTATGTGCTCCACTTTCTATGATTTAGGTGCCTTAAATCTCAAGGCTTTTGAGTCTGTAAAGCCTTTTCTAATTAAAAATCAGCTAGCCTAGTTGATAGGAGAGTAACTCTTAAGTGAAAAGGGCACTATGCTGGTCTGAGTGCAAATAAATGTAATTTTCTTCCCATGGGGCCATGCAGAACTCTTGTAAGTAAGTAGAGTTTGATTTAAACTCAGGTACCTGTAGGCATATTCACAGCTTAACTCAGGAATGGACAATACAACAACAATTTGTGTGAGTGTGAGGTTTGTACTTTCTACAGCCAAGATTTAAAACTCATAGCTCACCAGCACTATCAGAGGCATTTACAACATCCTTAGTAACTGCCTGATCAGGGTGGTGGTAGTTTAAAATAGGCTACTAGTTTGTTTATTTTGGCAAACAGAACCAACTAGATTCGTTATAAAATATTGAAACAAAAATAACAACTGCATGAGCTGGATTTTAAAAAAAAAACAAAAACATCTCACTTAAGAATAATGAACTCGAGTGATGTAGCTGAGGTGGAGGAACTGTTACAGCCAGAATTCACAGACTATTCTGGCACTGCTGGCATTTGTACCTCTGCGTGTATTGGTATGGTTCATTTTTACAGCGGGGGAAATAAGTATTGGATGCATCAACATTTTTTTCAGTAAATATATTTCCAATGAGGCTATTCACATGACATTTTCACCAGACATGAGCATTAACTCAAGAAATCCGGAAATATAAAAAATCACAACATTAAAGTCCATAAATAAAGTTATTTGTAATAGAGTGGAATGACACAGGAAATAAGTATTGAACACGCTAAGAAAAAGCAGTTCTCCAAATCAAGGTAAGGCAAGGAACCAGCTGAAATCCGTAAGTAATTATACCTCCACATCAGAGGTATTTTCAATGCAGTATTAAACAGAGGGATAATGACAGCATTTTAAAGTATGCTACAAAAACAATAGCATAGTAGAATTGCTTGTAAGTTAAGACCATTTTCATCTGTAGATTTTTTTCCTGCTCCCTTGATCATTGTAAGAATACACTATCATCCACAATGTAGACATTTTCTTACACTCTTTTCCTCAGTCAAACAAAGACTGGCACTGTGTGAGGCATTCACAACATCCTTAGTAACTGCCTGGTCAGGGTGGATTTGTTTCAAAATATGCTACTAGTTTGCTTATTTTGGCAAATAGAACCAACTAAATTTGTAAGAAAATGTCCACAAAAAATAACCCAACATGTAGACATTTTCTTACACATTTTCCTTTTCCTTTTAGTCATATTCCTGTTTGGCTAAAAAAAAGAAAAAAACTCCTCCCTTTTCCTGCTACATTAACGTGTGTTGGCTTTGTGATTACAAATTTGAATGGATTGGCAGATCTTCAGTATCTCGAGCCAAGAAGACTTTGGCTCTGATTCATTATGAAGACGGTCCAATCAGGACACATCAGTAAATCACAAGTCAAACGCCTAAATCGGGTTATATAACTGATAAGCCTAGAAGATACTGTCATCAACATGAACACTTAATATGTTGTGCAGTTGTGTAAGTAACTGGGTGAGATAATTGTCCAGGGGCTCTGGATAATTGACCAGTACATGAGATACTATTCAAAATAAGAACAGCTGTTGGTCTGAAATACAATCCTGTCCTAAAATGCTCACTCATCCCAAGTGGAACACAGTTGTGATAATACTGAGCAAAGTGCGAGGCAACACGAGGGGTTTAAATAACAAATGTAAATTACCTTGAACGCTGACAGCTGGTAACAATTAATACACACCCTCGAAAAACAACCAATGACTAAACAAGGAGGAGACAGAACAGAAACAAATGCACGTGTCCATTGTAAACAAATCTCCATAGTTCGGACGCAAACCACGAGCCTGTGCTTGCTCTGGTTTGTGCACGCGCACGCCCTCCGGCTCTCTGTGCACGTTGCCGCCGCAGCGCCATCTGCATACGAGATAGTGACAGAACCCCCCTGCAAAGATGCTCCTCCCGGACCGTCAAAGAAAACTCCCTTCCAATGGCGGTCCTGGTCCCCTGTGTAACCTGTCCTTCGCTGGACCAGGAAACTGAGCTGCCTCTGCCGGGCAGCAGACAGGCGGAGCACCGCCCGCAAACAACGAGTGTGTGCTCGTTCTGGTTTGTGCACGCGCGCGCCCTCCAGCTCTCCATGCATGTTGCCGCCGCAGCGCCATCTGCAGGCGAGATTGTGACACAGGCAAACCATTGTTTATGTTACATAGATTATTATTACAATGTCTAAACACACAGTGTCTATCTTTGAACTTACCAGAAATATGCCTGTATTAATTTCATCAAACAATTCTTCACTGAAGTTCACTCAAAATCAAAATGTATTAATTAATATTTAAGTATTAGCTGTTAACACTCTGGCAGGAATGCTAGCTATCATAGTAAATTTTCCTCATTATACATGTTCTAGCTTTGTGAGCATCAACTACATCAATGTTAGCTGACTATTAGCAGAGCTTTAAAATTGTTTTTGTAGTTACAATAATATCATGTTGTAGTCTAAATAGATCTGAGCAAAAATTAGAAACAGACAGTAAACAGGCAAATCTTATATATATATATATATATATATATATCATCCCACACACTTCTGGAAAACTGAATCTCATTTGAAATCTTTGCGTTGAAAAGTGAGTGAATGCTGTATATTATATAAATATGGCTTGGAGTTGTTCCATTTTGGGTGAGTTTTGAATTGGTAATTAATTTTCCTGTTTATTAATGACACGGTGTAAATGGTATCAACACACCACTGAAATGGAAAGGATTTGAGGGATAAAAAACATTTGAACGACCTTGGCATTTTCCTCTCGTTAAATGCCAATGAAGTGTGAAGCTGCTCTGATATATTCTGATTGAGAAGCTTGTTTTAAAATGCTAATAACATTAGGAACATTAAAGATGTGCTGATATTACATACCAATAATTGTCAAACTGTTTATTAAGGTACACAATATTATAGCAATATTAGAAAACAACGAACATTTAAACACATGCAGTGTCAGCCATTATACAATGTGACACTATTATACTGGTTTTTTTTTCTATATTATTAAACTATTATACAACACCATGTTGTTATATATATACACTTATAATGCACTCATTAGCCACTTTATTAGGAACATTACAGATGTAGCCTTTTATATGGTTTCATGCGATTTGTCACGTGTGATCACACGCCACCCTGCAGGCACACTTCTTAGAATTTAAATTCATTTGTTGAGCTTCACACAATAACCAGTAGATGGTGCATGAAACAACATACTATAGATGAACTAAGAATAAATGGAATGTTTGGTCAGGTAGATTTAAGAAAAAATATTACATATGGTTTACATAAAAATATTAAGTTTCTCATTCAAACTTATTAACCTAATTTAAACAAGTTTCTAATTACAAGATGAATTATGTAAAGTGAGCCCGATCAATTCACGTACTACAGATACAATAACTATAGTATTGAAATTAACATGACTACAACATGTGGGCTAGAATAGCTCAGCGGTAATGTCTTTGGTGTAATATCATTTTATGCCATTATACTTTAGCCTATGTATGCTACATTCCAGTCTGCCCACATTGATGCTCAATCACAGCTGGAAGAACAACACTCTGGTGGAGTGTTCACCCAGGTCCTGGTTGCAGTCTGGATATTGCTCCCCAAACATGAACTTTCAATGGATGTTTCAGCTTTGGTTTGGACACGCGTCTCCTACTGTTACGAAATGACATAGTAACAAGGTATCACTGGGGGCATGAACAATAAGTGAGAATTGGTTGTATATACTGTAGACTACGCCTATCTTTCAGGTGAATCTAAATGCTTAACATGGCGTAATGTACTAGGGCCAACGACCAGGAAGGTAAAACTAATTTTATCACATACACCTTCTGTTTCTATTTTACTTTCTGTACTCTGTTCAGCACTTTGGTCAGCGTTGCTGTGTGAAACGTGCTATACAAATAAATTTTACTTACTTACGTACCTTGTCTTATGCAGAATTTACCACAAAATCATGACACCATAATCAGCAAAACCACTGTCAGCTGACAAGGAAGCGGTATGTGATGTAATACATGCCACTGTTGCTAAGTTACAGTCTAAACACCCTGAAAACTTTTGTGATAATTACTGGAGACTTTAACCATGTAAATCTGGATTTCACTCTTACAACTTTTGACCAGTTTGATGATTGCACTAGACAGGAAAACAGAACACTGGACCTTTTGTATGCAAATGTTAAAGAAGCATACAGAGTTACTACCATACCCCCACTATAGTTCAGACCATAACCTCGTCTTGTTAACACCTTCCTGCAGTTCAAAGTCAGCCTTTCTCAACAAGGATTGTGAGGAGGTGGACTCAGTAGGGTTAGGGTTACACAATACGCATCACTTTGTTTTGAAAAGTGGTGGAGATAAAGATGTGGGGGTGGAAAGTAATAATCTAGATATCAGCAGGAAGACCTGCTTGAGCTGCATGAGCTGAGTGAATGAAAACCAGTGAACTAAAGCATTTTACTAGCAGGTTAATTAACTCACCCAAATACATAGTCTAAGAGATTAATCAGATTCATACACAACATAAACGCAATATTACAACCTGCATCTGCACAAAATGACATAAATAGATAACTAAACACAGAGGTGCGTAGAGTAGCCAAAAATGTTCAAACTACTTATAAAAATAATTACTCAAGTAAAAGTTAAAGTAATAATGTTAATAATTTACTAGAGTAAATTACTAGAGTAAGAGTAAATTACTAGAGTAAGAGTAATAAAGTATACAATGAGAAGACTATTCAAGTAGCAAGTTACTACAGTAATTAGTTTAGATTTGATTAAAATGAAGGGAAAAATCCTGAATCTCAGACTACATGGAGAACTGTAAGTCTGTATGTGTTTGTGCATGTGATGTGATGTGTGTGTGTGTGTGTGTGTGTGTGTGTGTGTTATACATGATTTAAACTAATTATTAAAACTACATATATTCATCAATATTTAACAGTAACGGAGGAACGCCACTGAATGTAGTTAAGTAAAATAAAATTTTTCTGATTAAAAATGAACTTGAGTAAGAGTATAAGTAATAAAAATTAAAAATAATTTTCTTTTCAAAAAGGTACTCAAGTAAATGTGGCAGTTGCAGAACACCAGCAACTGGGGTTCAATCAAACTGAAAATATATGATCAAATCATGTTTGATGTACAAAAACATATGTTAATGTAACTCAATTTAATCACGTGGAACCGATTTAAGTAAATTCAATTAGCTTTTTCTTCGAGCGTGTAGACTTCTGTTATGGGGTTAGAATTGTTTCATATTTCCAAATAAATAGATTATGATCCACAAATAAATTGAATGAGATCCACAAATATACATACATATATACATACATTATATATATATATATATATATATATATATATATATATATATATATATATATATATATATATAAAATTGTCACAACCCGCTAATTTTTGGGATGGGAAGTTTTTTTTCTGAGTGCTGTGCCATATTGTGTATTCAGGTCCGAACTCCCTCCCAGAGTTTCCAGCCTGCCGTAGCCTGCCTTGCTCCCACCTCCCAGGATGATGTCGCTGAATGGAAACCCTATTTAAGGAAGAAGAGGAGGGAGGATGGCGAAGGATGTTGGAGGTGGTTATGTGTGAATTTGTGTTTGGTTTATATATAACACTTGCATGTTTTAGAATATACCAGAACTTTTATTGAAACCTGTTGGTGTTTGTTATTCCTGGCTTCCCTTACTTAGAGGTCATTTCCAATGAATTGCGAGCTGGTTACTCCATGCGGCCTAACCTAGACTGGGTTGTAACAGATTTGGGGGCTCATCCGGGATCGATTCTTTATTTTTTTAATTTTTTGGTGAGTCAGGTTGTGTTGGTGTATTGTGCCTTTTGTAATAATGGTATTTGATTTAATTATGTTTACGTTGTGTCCTACGCTAGAGGACTTTGATGGGTGTAGGAAGGATGATCTGCTCCTTATTGGAGACTTTTTCCACGTGTCACTTCCTTGTACGGCTAGCAAAAATGTAATTAAAGTGGTGTTGTATGAGGCACTCGTGGCTCAACAGGTCCTACCTGAGTGCGAAGCACTTCCGGGCGTTGCCGCGCAACCTACCCAGCCGCTTCAGGTTACCAGCAGGGCGGAGGCCATGACTGAGCCGGAGGATAAGATTATTGCAAGTCTTTAACAGCGTGAGGCCAGTGCAGTGGACCCCGGTTGGCAAGTAGCACTAAAAGAGTACCAGACGCAGCTACCATGAGTTCTGGAGCGGGAGCTGAATGAGGTATCCCGTTGACGCTGAGCATTCCAGCCTACAGCCTGCTCCAGTGCCGTCCTCATCAGTGAGTCCACCTGACTTTGATGTTAGCTGACACATTGGGCTAGTGCCTGTATTTCAAGAAGACGGAAGTAGATGCTTATTTTGCTGTGTTCGAGAGAATAGCCATGACATTACATTGGCCAAAAAGTTGTGGACTTTGTTATTGCAGTGTAAACTATCTGGTAAAGCACAAGAAGTGTGTTCTGTCCTCACCTTAGAACAGAGTTTAGAGTACGACACTGTTAAGGCTACGGTTCTCCGCACACATGAGCGTGTGCCAGAAGCTTACCAGCAAAATTTTAGGAACACTGTTAAGTCATTGCACTAAACCTATGTGGAATTCGCCCATGAGAATTGTGATAAATTATGTGATAAATGATGTTCAGCTAGTGGCGTGAGGAATTTTGATCAGTTTAGAGAACTGATATTGTTAGAGTTTAAGCCATGTTTGCCAGAATCACTGGTGGTGCATTTGAACAAGTAGAGAATTGATACTGTCTAAAGCTGCTATTTTCGCAGACGAGTTTGTTTTGACCCATAAAGTCGTGTTCAGTCCTCCTTCGTCTCGGAAAGATGCGTCAGCACATTCGTTGAAGCCTGTGAGTAAAACCCGTGCCATTTCTAAACCCTCAGCTGAGCCTTATGACTGTTTTTATTGTCATGAGCCAGGTCATATCATCGCAAATTGCCCAGTATTAAAGCGAAAGCAAGCAAGGCAACAAACCGAGGTTAAAAAGGTTAATGCAAATGGCTTCACAGAACATAAAAGTATTTGTCCAATTGAGCCAGTATTTGAACCATTTGTATATTCAGGATATGTGTCCTTGGGTCCTAATGATGTAAAGAAGCCTGTATGCGTGCTGAGACACTGGGGCTGCTCAGTCTTTTGTGCTGGAAAGGGTGTTACCCTTCTCTGAAGCTTCTTGCGCAGACAGTGACATTTTAATCCAAGGCATTGAACTGGCTGTAATTCTGGCTGGTATATTTGGAAAACGATGGTGTCTCAGGTCTGGTGAAGGTGGCTGTTTGTCCAGCTTTGCCAGTCAGTGGTGTTTCAGTCATTCTAGGAAATGATATAGCAGGAAATAAAGTCTTTTCTTTACCTGAAGTAGTTTCGGAACCTGTGAGTGCTAATTTTCAGCCTGGTGACCAGCACTCCTCTGTGTTCCCTTTTTGTGTGTTAACGCAGGCCCAACAAAAGAATTTGGGTGATGTAATTGATTTATCGGCATCCTTTCTATCTCAAGAGGAGCCCCTTAAGGAACTTCATAGTACCTGTGAAGTACCACATGACGTAGAGGTCCGTCCTATCCCCGAGATAAATCTACCTGTGTCTCATGACCAGTTAGTGGCTGCTCAGAAATTAGACATCTCGTTAGCAGTGTTTTGAATCCGTAAATGGTCAATCTGAATCTGAACCTCGTCAGTCATTATATTTTATTGAAAATGGGGTGTTAATGAGGAAATGCTCTCCTCCTAGTTCCACTGATGATTGGTTGGAAACATTTCAGGTGGTAGTTCCTAGCCCAATGAGAAGTCATGTTCTGACATTAGCTCATGATCATCCTTGTTCTGGACATGCAGGGGTCCATAAGACTTAACAGCATGTCTTACATTACTTTTTATTGGCCTGGTATGAAAAGTGATGTCGCAAGATACTGCAGGACTTGTCATACTTGCCAGTTAGTGGGTAAACCTAATCAGGTTGTTCTTCCTGCTCCCCTAAAACCCATAGTAGTCACCACAGACCCTTTTGAACAGATCATTGTTGATTTGTGTTGGACCATTGCCTAAAACTTGCTCCGGTAACTGTTACTTGTTGACTATTATGTGCGCTGCCACCCAGTTCCTGACGCTATTCCCGTATGCACAATTAAATCGAAAGTAGTGATCAAAGCCCTCATTAAATTTTGCACTACATTTGGGCTCCCCAAGTGTAAACAAACCGATTGTGGGACAAACTTCATGTCATGGTTATTTTCACAAGTAATGCGTGAGTTGCGAATTTCCCACCAAGTTTCCAATGCCTATCATCCGGAGACACGAGGTGCCTTGGACCTTGGACCGTTCACCAAACTTCTAAAACTAGGCTGCGCATGTTCTGTGTGGAAGCAGGGAAGGATTAGGTTTAGGGGGGTGCCCCTTTTATTTGCTGTATGTGATGCTGTGCAAGAATCTCGGCTTTAGCCCGTCAGATCTGGTGTTTGGTCATACTGTGAGGGGCCCCTTAAAGGCCCTACAAGAACAGTGGTTGGCAAAGTCTTCTCCCCCTTTGGGAAAGACTATTTTGAAAGAGGTTCAAGTCCTTCATGAACAGTTGGGTTTAGCGAGAGAAATGGCAGGTCTTGCATTGCGTTCTGGCCAGGAGGCTATGAAGGAGAGGTATGACCGTAAGGTGGTCTCTTGAGCCTTTTGTGTTGGATACCTAGTGTTAGCGTTATTGCCTGTGCTAGGATCTTTTCAATTCAATTTTATTTGTATAGTGCTTTTTACAATAGACATTGTCTCAAAGCAGCTTTACAGAAATATATAAACACGGTATACAGATTTTAAAAGTGCAAATTTATCCTAATTGAGTAGCTGGTGGCAAGGAAAAACTCGCTAAGATGTTAAGAGGAAGAAACCTTGAGAGGAACCAGACTCAGAAGGAAACCCATCCTCATCTGGGTAACAACAGATAGTGTGAAAAAGTTCATTATGGTTTTATGTTAAGTCTGTTTAGCCTTAGAAGCAGCCGTAGTCCCAGCGATCTGGAATTAGAGTAGATGAGAGCTCCATCCAGAGGTAGGACATCTGAACTGGTCAGTCAGGTCCGGAGAGCAGAAAGAATCAGGATCTCCATAAAATCGTGTGTGGCTCAACAGAAGGAGAGAGGGAAAGAAAAGATTATTAGGACTGTGCTTAGTGTAACAGAAAGTCTAGTCATAGTAAGCTTGAGTAAACAAATACGTTTAAAGCCTAGACTTAAACACTGAGACTGTGTCTGAGTCCAGAACACTAATTGGAAGACTGCTCCATAACAGTGGGGCTCTATAAGAGAAAGCTCTTCCCAATGCTGTGGCCTTCACTAATCGAGGTACCATCAAATAGCCTGTATCTTTTGATCTAAGTAGGCATGGCAGATCATAGAAAACCAAAAGGTCGCTTTTACGATACGATACATGATACTGTGGTGCAAGACCATTTAGTACTTTATAGGTGAATAATAGTATTTTATAATCAACGTGAGATTTCACTGGGAGCCAGTGCAGTGTGGATGAGACGGGGTGATGTGGTCGTATCTTCTGGTTCTAGTTCGGACTCTAGCAGCTGCATTCTGGACTAACTGGAGTTTGTTTATGCACCTACTGGAATATCCAGACAGTAAGGCATTACAGTAATCTAGTCTAGAGGTGACGAAAGCATGAACTAATATTTCTGCATCATGTAGTGACAATATATTTCTTATCTTAGAAATATTTCTGAGATGAAGGAAGGCTATCCTAGTAATATTATCTACATGAGCATCAAATGATAGACTGGAGTCAATAATTACTCCAAGGTCTTTTACTGCTACACATGATGAAACAAAGTCCATCCAGAGTTACTATGAGATCAGAAAGCTTACTTTTAGCTACACGTGGTCCTAGTAGAAGTACTTCTGTTTTATCAGACTTATGTAAAAGGAAGTTAGTTAGCATCCAATGTCTAATGTTATTTACACATTCCTCAACTTTATTAGGCTGCTGTCTGTCCTCTGGCTTTGCTGAAACATACAAATGTGTATCATCAGCATAACAGTGGAAGGTAATTCCATGTTTATGAATAATTTGACCTAGAGGTAGCATATATAGAGTAAAAAAGCAGTGGGCCTAAAACAGAACCTTGTGGAACCCCAAATTTAACCTCGGTATACGTGGAGAAGTCTCCATTTACATCTACGGATTGATAACGATCGGTCAAATAAGACCTGAGCCAGGAGAGGACTGTTCCCTTAATGCCAACATTTTCTAGTCTATCAAGGAGAATAGTATGATCTATAGTATAAAAAGCTGCACTAAGGTCAAGTAACACAAGCAGTGAGACACAACCCTGATCAGAGGCCAGTAGTAGGTCGTTTACTACTTTAACGAACGCTGTCTCTGTGCTATGATGAGGTCTAAATCCTGACTGATACATTTCATGAATGTTATTCCTATGCAAGTACGAGCATAGCTGCTGCGCTACAACCTTTTCTAAGATCTTGGAGATGAAGGGGAGATTTGATATTGGTCTATAGCTGGACAGTTGAGAGGGGTCAAGGTCAGGTTTTTTAATCAGGGGTTTAATAACTGCTAATTTAAGTGATTTACATACATAGCCAGTGCTAAGGGAAGAATTGATTATATTTAAAAGCGGTTCAATTACTCCAGGACAAATCTGTTTAAAGAAACATGTAAGAAAGGGATATAGTATGCAAGCTGATGAATTCGCTGAAGAGATTAATATAGCTAGTTCGGTCTCTCTAAGGGGAGTAAAACATTCTAAACATTGATCTGATATTGCTATATTATCATCTATAGGGTTAGTTATAATACTGTCTGGTTTTAACTTAATAGCCTGAATTTCACATCTAACATTTTCAATCTTACCAATGAAAAAAATAATATAATCTTCACTGCTATGCAATGATTGAATGCTTATTTCTGTAGTGGTGTTATTCCTAGTTAATTTTGCTACTGTGTTGAATAGAAATCTAGAATTGTTTATCTCCTATTAAGGTGGAGAGATAGACTTTTCTAGCATCACTAAGAGATTTTCTATAGTTCAGTAAGCTCTCTTTCCATGCTGTTTGAAATATTACCAATTTGGTTTGACGCCATTTAATTGTTATACCAGGGTGATAGTTTTTTCTCTCTAATTTTCTTTTGAGTGGAGCCACTCTATCTAGTGTGTAGCGGAGTGTTGACTCTAAGCATTCAGTCGCCTGATCAAGTTCTATCGGATCAGACGTTGATCCAAATCTAATTGATGTCTCTGGGGGGTTATTTATGAAGCTCGGTGCAGTAGCTCATGTGAAAGTACGTTTTACGCAGTAGCGTGGCAAGGTGGAAATATTATGATCAATACGTATTATGAACAAGATAAGATAATGGTCTGAGACAACTTCAGACTGTGGAAAAATTACAATATTTTCTATATTTAATCCATATGTTAGTATGAGGTCAAGAGTGTGACCACCATTATGAGTAGGTCCGATTATGTTCTGATTAACCCCTACTGAATCTAAGATGGACACAACTGCTGTTCTCAGAGGGTCTTCCGGGTTATCAAAATGAATATTAAAATCACCGCCGATTAATGCTTTATCTATGGAAACAACCAGGTTTGAGAGAAAGTCTGCAAATTCACTAAGAAATTCAGTATATGGCCCTGGGGGTCTGTAAATAATAATTAGAGGAATTGAC